>NW_020170406.1:97642-136557 GCF_000524195.1 Echinococcus granulosus | reverse complement strand
AAGCTTAACGATGATGGATTGCAACACAGACCACTTCTAATTATTGTTACAAAAAATCACAAGAACTTACAGAGATGCCCTGCCCTAGAGCATTGGATACGAAATACAGCCATCCGTTCTGAGTAATCTAGCAGTGCCATCACCAAGTCAAAAGTCGTTCGGGGTGGGTGTGCCACCTCCACCACAACCACTAAGGTAGTATTTACTGCGACCTCAGGTGACCCAATTTCAAAATTAAAACCGCTTGCTGCAACACAATTCCTCAAGCTATCCTCAGTTTATTAGATACCCTCGCCAACTAAAAATCAAACCCTCGTTTACACTAGTCCGGTGGGAAAATTGAAACTTTACTTATTCGTTATTTCACAACAATCAAGAAATCACCGGCTGAATACCGGTGATGTTGACTAGCAAACACTTGAGCAATTCAGACACTGTATACTTGATAACCTAACACCTTGGAATCCTTTGAATCCTTTATCCTGGGCCAGGAAGTAGGAACACTTTTATTCTTCATTTACCGCCCCAAATACTACCGCTGACCAAGAATTCACATTCTGACACAGCAACAATGACAGTCTCTACCAAGTGAAAAAAGGAGGGCAATATGAATAGCGGGCCTCACATCCCAAGAACCTTCGGGATCTAATTAAGTACTGACGCAACTTCTTTTCAAGCTACCACAGGACCTCGAGGACCTACTCCGAACTCGGTGCTGACGACGTCAATCCACTGAGGCAGTTCAGTGAAATAATAGGGAGAACTGTGCTATACAATAATGCAAACCTATACGCAAGATCCGACGTCACCCGGCAGTCCCGAAGTGGACCGTTGTCTAATAATCCTTAGAATTCTGCAGAGTTGGAGGATAAATCGTCCCTCAATGACCTGACCGTTCACAAACTTGTGTGTGCACGTGACCTCTCAAAACCAACACACAGCACCTTGGTAGCGTAAACAGCACCATAGACTACCCTAACCTCGCCCTGCCAATCACGCTACCACCGCCTGGATTTCCTGTCCTTCAAACCTCAGGTGACACATGGATAAAAGTAGAGGTGAAGGAAGCACAATCAAAGTACTACGGTAAAATAGGTGGCAATCACCAAAACAGAGTTAACGCAGCATGGCGATGGGAAAGGTTCATACGGGGTTTTGGTTCTGTTCAATTATTTTCTGCGAAGAGAAATTGGACATATACCTATGAGTGTGTGGATGGGTGTTAGTCAAGTTAAACGTCAGACCAAAAAAAAAATCACCGAGTTTTACAGAAACACGCAGTGACAAACAGGGCAACGAGACACGACAGGCTAGCCCATTTCAAGAAGAAAAATAAGTAAAAATGAGAGAACAAGACAGAGGTGGGTGATGAGGGTTAAATGCTTCGTCCCTTGGGAAAAGGCAGACGGGAAGCAGATCCTTTGTACAGATGCGCTTACACGCAAGCTCACGGAGGCGCAGAGCAGCTCAGGATGTAGGTGAAGGGCAATGGCGCGGACGACTTGAAACGAGGAGGGGAAAGCCAAGAGTGCAGCCACTCATCTGTCCATCGGGCGCGGGGGCGAGCACGAGGGGAAAGACGAGCCTTTGGTCTGCCTCGGTGGTGATCTTGGAGACAAGAGTCACTCCCGTATCACCACCAGCGGTGGAGGAGGTAGAGGCTGTAGAGCCAGCTGCAGCACCAGGTACAATTTGTACCGGCAAAGGGATGAGCGAGGAGGCGGGTTTACCGGAGGCGACGGCCGTAGCGGCGGCGAACTCGGCAGCGGAGGCAGAAGTGGGTGCAGAGACAAGAAGGAGAGGAAAGCCGCCATCGAAGGACTTCTCAGTGGGTGGACAACAGACGTCGCCAGTGAGGAGGACTGCACCACCATGGTTGCGCGTCTTGGTGATCGGTAAGAGGGAATCAAAAGAGTGTTTCCGATCACCAAGGTTATAAATCGGCGATCGATTGTAGGCGGTCTCGGGATTTGCAGCGGAGGAAGACGAGGAGAGAATCGCCCCGAGCACCGGCACGTGACTTACCCTCCGCTGACGCTCCTTTGAGGCAGTTGTCTGTGAGAAAGGGGTAGTCATGTGAATTCTACCTCCAAGCGCTAGCGCTGTCATACCTGTGCCTCAAGTGCGTAAGTCGATAGGGCGAATATTCCCTCCACTGCATTACAAACTCTACATGCCAAAATTTGTATTTGTGTGAGCGTCTCTGAGCGTACACCGTTTACGACTCCACCTCCTCGTAGCACAAATATTTTGTCGCCAATAGAAAAGATGCTTCCAAACTGACGGGCAGTGTCGAGATGGCAAAAAATTAAATAAAACTGGGCTATTTAAGGGCAAATAGTTTTGGTAATTGCGATTGGAATGCAAAACGATTGGCAGAAAGAAGATAATTCAGTTAAACTCAATTAATCCATCAGATTAATGTCTAATATGAGAATTATGAATCGCTTCATCGTGCAGTGTCAAGCGAATTGTTTCAGTCCTTCAAAATTCAGTCTTTAGGAATGGAGGAACCCTGATCAAGCCGTCTACGCTATCAGTCCCCGTCAAGAAAATGACAGATTTAATTTGTACTGCAAATACGACTTAAATAGGAAAGAACGGATTGTTCATTAAGGCAAGAAACTGCGGAGAAAAAGGAATCCGGTATAGATCATTAAATCAATGAAGAGTCAAAACAGAAGAGCTGTTAAAAATGGATAGATTAGCCATGAGGTTTTTGAAAGAAAAAACACACAATCTCCTGTCATCTAGTTGTGTTTACTCGACTGTCGTCACAAGGTTTTCACAGACGTGTGTGTATGCATGGGTGATCACTCTCCAATGGTAGAGTAGATCAAGGATCTTGCCAGCACAACTACGCCATGGTTCAAATGGAAATGTTCCCTCTCAAAATTGGCAAGCGAGACACTGGATCGTCCATAAAGAACTGAGGCTGATTCAATTCACACCTTGCGAGAGAGAGAGAGAGAGAGAGCAAGGTCGCTGTCTAAAAGGCATGTCTTGTTGGGTCAAATGTACGAAAGCCTTGAGGAGGGTCGAAATATCGGCCCGGTGGTAGTGTAAGAAGTAGAAGAATCAGTGTACACACATATGCATGCACGAAATACAACGAATCGAAGAGAGAAGTGACAGTAAGTAGATATTAGTGCTGGTGTGGTGCGTCTAAGTCGAGAAATTCCACACAGCCTCTACAACTCATGCATACACACACACGCCAAACGTCAATGCAAATTTGCACGTCTACTGAGTTACAGCTCAGAGAGGTAGGAGTGGTGAGAAGTGTGACTTTTTGAGGAGGTAGGACGTAAAATCTTTGTAAATTACCACGTTTTTGCTGAATGCGAAGAGACATCTCCACTTCCTTTTCCACGATTCACAAAGTACGCGCCGAGTTCCAGTGCCAATCGGATAAGAGGCACACAACCCTCTCACCCAAACAGTAGTACTGAAGGCGTATATTAGTAAATTCGGTGTGTCTGTAGTGTTACACTTCTAGAAGGACTGAGTATTTGAAGTGTTTGCTTGGTTCGTCTAAGCTTTACAGGCATTCACCGTTCGATTGCATCGCAGTAATTCATAGTAAAGGCTGCTTTTTTACCTTCCCCAAGTTCCCATATAACCTGTAGACACAGCACATCGTCCAAATCACTCTTTATAGCACATTGTAGGAAGGGTTTCAAATTTCATAACCACCAGGTGTTGGAATGCAAATACATAACTCTAATTAAAAAGAATAAACTGAAAAACCGTGTTAAGGCCAGGTTTGGGTCATTTTATTCTGACGTTAGAAGGGGGGGGGGAGGGCGAAGAACCCGAGTTTAAAAATCAGCTGGAGCACGCGATTTCAGAAATGTAGGTGTATTTTGACACAATGGAAAATCACATACACATAAAAAAACATGCAACGCACATAATCTGAGAGAGAAAAGCATGAAGTACATCCACACAATCAATCCGTGCGATAACGTCTTCTTTTTAAGGTCTGGGAGGACTCTAATGCCATGATTATAAAAGAGCGATGAAATTAAGGGACCTGACTCTACTCCTCAGCCAGACACATCCACATTGTCAAGTATTCGTCTCCTCTGTTTTTCCTACTGTAATGCACTTTGGAAGGTGATTACATCACACGTTGCTCCTTCTTCCAAACGCTGATGCAACTTTGATAGAGAAGTTTTCAATGTGCGTGCAAACAGTTTTTCGCTCCGACAATGCCAACTCGCCTTTGACAGTTGTAGCGTTGAGGAATGATGAATTTCTTTCCGACTTCAAGGAATCAACTTGACGCCAACATGCATGGATTCTTGTGCAACTTTAAGTGAACAGGTGGAGATACAGAGATTATCGAAATTGAAAATGTTCAAGCCGTAAGCAGTAGGAAATGATCGAAATGGGCCTTCCAAGTTATAAATAACCACGGCAGGAGAGCATTGGAGTAGTCGATGAGTGGGAAAAAGCAGCATCGCCATGAGTGAATCTTACCCATATTCAACCTTCAAACGCACAGAGAACGTCTTTAAGAGAGCTCAAGTACACCATTAGTAGCACCCGATTTCGGCATATTCGCTTGAAGATTTGTGATACTTGATTACAGAGGGCCTATAGTAATACTCCAGATGCATCTACCTTTCTGTGAACCGACCTTCATGCTAGTAGTATGAAGCACTTGGTAATGGCGTCAGTACCACTGGTATCTCAGTTTTCCGTAAACTGTATGCCCTCTGTCATCTTTTGGCGTTACACTAATGCTAAGGTATATTCAATCTGGTGCGTCTGTATCAACTCCATCCAGAAATGAGTTGAGTACCGGTATTTCAGTGGGCGGGGGGAGAAGGGGCGAGGCGGCAGATTGAGGCGAGGGCCACTCCACTTTAAGGGGTGACGACCGAGTTGGATGTACGGGTTCCTCGGGGGCCGAGAGAGGACGCGTTCCTGTGCCAACTGTGGTGGGACCGTAAGACCCGGTGCCCTCTTCCGTCTGCATGCTCTTTGCATGAATCGATGGACGACTGAAGGGCTGCAAGGAATAGAAAGTGGCATCGTTAGGAGGGAACGACTTGAAGAGGTGTCCAAAGGACCGCAAAACAGGGGAGCAGTATCGGATCCACTCGATGAAAATTACTAAAGTTTCAGCAATAATAAGCTCTAAATGTAAATTATTTAGTGGTCGTCCATCCATAATAATAATCCCGACTAGCCGACGCCACCGCCTCCTCAAATTAATGTTGACAATGGGGAACGTTAGGAATTCCCCCGTTCTACATTTAAAAGACTAACTTTGCTCCCATTTAATAACTATTAGCTTCAATTTGATACCTAGGCTATACGCGACCGATATATGTAGGGCAAAAAAGCAGAGATATTGTTTGGAAAAGAGGGAATCTACGTGTGAATCCTGCCACAAATACGGTTATTTGCTCGATGAACGAATGCATCAAACTTTTTTTTTTCATGAAATTTTTCACTCGTTACTACTAATCAGCTCCATAGAGAAGTTGGATTTCAAGCAGGGATTAATGTCCCGAAATTTTGGATAAAAAAAGACGTCACCTCAATCCAATAGAAAATCAGAGTTAGGATCGGAACAGATCCATAGTTTAGCAGCCTAAGTAATTATGCTTTGAATATATTTATTTCAACCCATCATACAGAAACCATTGTCAGACTATCTGATACCATTGCCGGTAAAATAAAACAGCCTCAGTTGGAAAAAAATTAAAGTGTCATTTGACTTCAGCACTAATTTACGACCAGAACGGAAATTGCACTTATGTTTAACAAGAGAATCCAACCTAGACTCTTTTCACTCCAGGTTTAGCCACGGGGATTGGGAGCATTTCCAATAAAATTAGAGGAGACCTCAGAAAAATACCGACTTTTCAACTTTGGAGACTAGTCCTTCAACGACCAAGACCTAAATCTACAGATTCTCAGCAGAAGCAGACCACTATAACAATTTTCGAACCACCAAAATCATCTTACCTTAAGTTCGTAGAAGGGAGGGGGTTGTTGATTTGGTTGTTGTTGCTGGCGCTGGTAGTGAAGGGGTGTTGGAGCGTTGAAAGAGGTGACGGTGGAAGGAGATATGGTAGGGAAGATAGAGGAGAGCACAGAGGAGTGTCGCCTTGCAGGGGTGGGGCCCGCAGGCGCCCCAAATACCGAGTACCGTCGACCCGCCTCTGAATGGTGTGTAGGATAGCGCTGGGGCGGAGGTACGGTGGTGGACACGTTCGGGGCTGGAGGTGAAGGAAACTTGCACTTCCACCGACTACTCGACTGTGGTGGTATAGGCGGTGACCGCATCCGACTGGTGCTGTTGGATGTGGCGGCAGTAATGCTCGATGGGGAGGAAGAGGAGGCGGAAGTGGGTATCGAGGTACTGCTGCTATTGCTGCTGTTGCGGACGTCCACCACAAGCGAAGAACGTCGCGCTGGCACTGATGTGTATGAGGAAAACTTCACTTTCTGTGCTACTAAAGTCTATCAAGATAAATCTTAATATAAAGGGGAATCTCCCAAAAATCGGTTTCTGATTAATACAGAGACCAGCAATCGTCACTGAAAATCGGGGTCGCAAAGGAGATTATTATGACTTTCCCGTCTTAGATAAATAACTGCTTTCGGCGTTTTAAAGGTTACTTGAAAAGAGTACAGCATTATTTGGTACACAACATATGGTGTTGTTTACTATATTAAAGGTTAAATCCGCTACCGTAGTATCCATCACGCCTATCAAGCCCTTGAAATCGGGTAAAGCTACTTGTTGAACAGTTCAAATTTCCACTCCCTTACGAACGCATTAACCAAATCAACCTGTCTGCTTTTATCAGTTCCAATAAAACGATGTGGTGACATCGTTAAAGACGGCAGAATTGGCTCAGATAACCCACACCAGAAGTTCACTTTCCTGGGTCAGTGGATCAGCAAGCTTACGAAAAGGAAGAGAATCTGAGTTGACCTGACGGGAGATCTTAAAAGCCTCTGTGACTACCACCGGATACGCATACACACACACACACACCACGCATCGCAGAGCAAACACAAAGGCGGTGTACGTACGATTTGTTTGCATCCTTTGCGCAAAGTGATAAATCGTTACAGGTCGAGTCATGTCAACGATCGCCGCCACGCCATAGCCACCTATGCCTTCTGGTAAACGGAAAAGACGCACAACTTCTCAACTTCTAGTGGGGATCGAATTTCCCAGCAAACGATAGAAATAGCTTCTCGCCCAACAGGAGACATTCACGTCAGCGCACAGCCGCACACGCTCATGTGCCCTTGGTCATGATTAAATGTTTGCATGAAGGGGTGTCACATGGCTACACAAAAACATTAATAGGTTTGTGTGTGTTAGAGTCCACGTGGGGTAGGGTAGGAATCACTTTCTCCGCTGTTAACCCCGATTGCCAGTCAATGGAGTACTGCAACCCAGGTAATTAATTACTCAGTTAGCCAGCTAGGCGGCCAGCCGGTTAAATACGATAAACTGTAGGCGACCGTGGCAATACGACACACAAATACGGGACTGAAGAGAAAAGAATGCAACTCCACTGGCACTCATTGAGGGTGAGAGGCGCCAGTGTGTGTAAGGGCGTATGGTTAGAACAATATATCATCCATTCACAAAGGTGAATCATCGTGTGTGCATTCGAGACCTAGGGTCTACGCCACCGCAACAGACACATGGGTAGAATGTCAAGTTGCGATACACAGGATCGTCAAAATGTGATGATGCCTCTATCGGGTGATGAAACTTTTAGCTAGATGTCTGCCTGTCTGTGCGTGTGACGTCAAAGACAATGAACTACAAAGGGGCAGCGGCGTCTACCACCCAGAGTCTGTCTGCGTGTCCCCCTCTACCTACCCGCCTTTTGCGTACGTACGTGAATAGGTAGCCTGGTGCGTACACACAGGTATGCATGTAGACATGCAAGTGCGCTTCACTCGTTGTGACGTCGAAAGTTCGCATGTGCGTGCCTCTGTCTGGACGAAAGCCCAGTGTGTGTACGCACAGTACTTCTCTGCCCCATGTATATTTATTTCCAATGTACTTAAATCCGTGTAGATGCATCAAAGCAAGAGGGTATCGCCGTGTCAGCGATACCTCAGACATCGACTCAAGCGTATTTACAATAAAGGTGCAGTAGTTAATGGAGCTAACCACCGGTATCCACTTTTGACTTTTGAATTGACATCCTTATCTGGCTGCATGTCATCACAGGTATTGGCAATGTAGAAATAACAGGTCTTGGACATTGCACATCCTAAAAACTGGCAACATAGTTCACTAACATGTGTATTCGACTTGGGGAAATAGGATCTGTTGAAAGGCACTTCTGTTTGTTGATGATAAAGGTGCTTTCACGCATGTAAACTTTATTAATGACTTTGAAGGGTAACTCATTTGAGTCTGCTCGGTTGTTATTTTGGCTGACTGCTCGCCATTTCTATCGCAGCATGGGTGTCACCCTATGAGAAGCAGAAAAAGTCGACGATTGAAAGCAATCCCTTGTCGTGACGTGAGATCTTAGGTGAAAATAGGTTGCCATAAGAGCATACAAATGTTCTCAAAAGTTAACTTGGCAAGGATTCAACAGCTCAGAAATACTACTTCTACTGAGTCAAGCCCATCAGTGAGTAACGCCAAAAGCCCAGTGGTATTGGGATCATCCCCCCAGTGACAACTTTTGAAATGAATCACATAAAAAGCCATTTCGAATCATTTCTAGCAGAACCAGTTTTTGTTAAAGCTGCGGAGTTTCTCAACTGATACAGCAAGGGGAACAATGGTTGAGCAGGGAAAGGCCCGGTTCTCCTTCAGGAACTTAACTTCTAGCATGCCAGGGTGGGAGAAAGGGGAAAGATATTTCAGAACTGGTGATAATTGCAATTCCAGATTAAGTCTGCAGAAGTTAGCAATAAGAAGCGTCCCTTTCCATGACAAATAGCCTGTGTATTCCACATTTACCACCACTTCATTCGAGCAGAAAACATTCAATGAATCAGTTTCTCTACGTCTTGACGCAAATTCCCAAAGATAGCAGTCCTATTAAATGTTTTGCAATTCATTGCTTCCATGTGACCATGCACTCAAATTTCATATTGATCAACCACCCTTTTAAATCAACTACCTTCACTACTACCACGCGATTCCATGACAAATCGCGTATCGGCAAACAAACCAGACTCCGGATTCGTCTATGGCTTCAAAAGGTGCTGAAATCATCATCCAAAACTGTGCTGTGGGCTAAAGGAAATGCACACTTCACACCCTACGCATAGAGAGCAACAAGTTATTTGGGTTTGACAAATAGCTTGCTACACGGAACCACCCACGTGACTAACATTTACACAGCATAGTAGCAAGAAATGACAACTACTAAGGTGAGAGGAGGAATAAACTAACCATCGACACGCGCGGAAAAAGCCGGGATGGGTGGGGGAGGACACAGAGACGCGAGACCTCCAGCAGTGTCGGAAGTGAAAGACAGGCCAGGGTAGGAAAGTTTTCGCTGTTTTACCTGTGTCTCCAGTCTTGGAACGCCACGCTGGGTGGCGGAACAATGAAAGAGCGACGCAGCAGTAGTGGCAGAGGAGTCTGCAAATGAGGAGACAGAGGAGCAACGCGTACTTTCCACACTCAACTGGGCGGGCTTATCGACAATGAGTGAGGCGGGCTGCGATTGCGACGGTAGCGGAGGCAGCTGAGGTGCTGGTGGAGGAGGGGCGACCGGTGAGGAGTCACCATTACTTCGCTCGCCCCAATCAAACTTGCGCTTCTTTGCGGGCAGCCGGGGCGTAGTCTTTTCAGGACTTGCCACTACCGATTCGGAAATGAGGCCTGCCAGATCGGCGCTCCGTGCAACAAAATCGAGCTGTGGCCATGGCGGGTTCACATCGCTGAAGGCGCGCTGTGTTTTTCCTCCACTAACGAGGCGCTCGCTGAGCAAGGCGGTGCGAAGTTGACGGAGGGGCAACGTGTTGACCGTGTCAGAGGTCATCGAGGAGAAAAAGGAGGAGGTGATGGTCTGGGTGGCCACGGTAGAGGAGGTACAAGAGACTGGTGTTCTTGTTGGTGAATTTGCTGCTTCCACTTGCCATGTCGCTGGGCTCTCTGAGTCTGCAAAGGCGTCAACGATTCCCCAATTCAACATTTTTGAGACACAAATCCTCGTACTTGGGTCACAAATAAGCAATTAAATGCGATATTTCATGTAAACCGCTCCACTTAAAGATACCACCTTCGTGGGTTTTCGATGCATTGCAGGGGGACACAGTAAAGTAACTTCCTGCTATTTCACGTGTGACCTTGAAGTTCACACAATGTACAAAGGATGAGAAATGATAAGTTTCGTTGAAACACACGATTGGAAACAGTGTAATGCGTGTTGGTAATCCTACAGGCAACCAGTGAGGTGGCGAGGCATCCTGTAAAGTTGTGCAACAGATCTAGTAGTGTAAAGTGACATAGTAGTTGTCAAATATGTGAAAGTTCTAGTGCTGCCGCTTACAAAAAAATCTGAGACACCATTCCAATGCGCAAAACGGACAAGGTCATTTAGGCAAATGGATACACTTTGATATTTAGAAAAAGACAGCCATAAATAAAAGCTTAAACTATGAGAAACTCCGAATCGGTTTTTTAGGTGAAAATCGGAATTTTAGGGAAGACACGAGAAAAACCGAGTCACATGGACCACTTTTGAGCCCCTCCCCAAATTCAGCGGCAGCTAGAGCACTTAAACTAGCTCAAAGTGGTGAAGAGGTTATCAGTAGATATTTTTCAATTTGATACATACCCATTAAGCCTACAAATCCGGCTCAAGTGGAGAGTTGTTCAAGTGACCGCAGCCACATGACGGTTAAATACCCGCTTCTCTTGCGATCGTCTACGAAACTGTGAGGCTATAAGAGCACTATTGAAGGGACACATTTCTGCTCATTTGCCAATGTCAGAAATCCTCAGGTGGTGTGCGCTTAACCTCAGAGTGAACAATGAAACAGTTATCTTGAAATTAAGACTTGGAATGCATGCATAGTGATCAGTGAGTACTACCGAGACAATAATTTGACGCTCATTCATTAAAAGCATTCGTAACTCAGAAATACGAGTGACCTTGAGTTGTAGTTGACATGCACGAAATTAAATGAGATTTTCTCCCATCAAATGAGATAGCAACAAAACTCTCACAAAAAAGTAGGATCATAGTTATCTAGACGAGGTAGTGAGGAGAGAGGAGTTACAGAGATCAATTTCAAACCATTCAAAGGAAAAAAAACTGACATACTGAGGCGGACTAATATGCAATAAAGGTGAGGAGGGGAGATGGGGAGGGGAGAGGGGAGAAAGAGCATACCCTGTTTTTCTTGTAACAAAAACATTGAAAACATGAAGAAATTAAAACCCCCTAAGAGATATGGGCGAACCTGCGCACGCAACGTAGAGACCGAGCGTCTATAGGCCGATAGCTAGAAGGACCTTGTGGTGTCATAGCCAATGGCACAGCACCATCGCCTCCAGTGGCTATTTGAACAGCCCACCAGGGCGAGGATTGATTGGCTGCGCAACATCAGCCTTAGTCGCGTGTGCGCGCGTGTAAGGTGGCAGAAAGAGAGCCTACAAACACAACAGGCTTGCGCCAAACTGTCTCTCTCTACTTCTCCATTGAAGGCTAAACACCAAAGCGCTCGCTCGTGTGCTTCCCGGCCTAGAGGCCTGAGCAAGACCAGTCCTTATTGCGAGATTGGAGATGCAGAGCTGGTGACTCAGTGACCCAATGTTACCCAGACTTGGGGAAAATGACCTGCTGTGATTGCGAGAAGTGCTTCTGTGTGGGCCCGAAGCGTTCCACTCTCAAAATCCTGAGACCCCTTAGTAATGGTGGAAACCCAGGATATTTCGATGGCTAGTTCTAATAGTTAATACAATGCCACTTCTCGGAACGGTTTTTTGAGCATTTTTGTAAGGCTTGGTGCTTTCAACGTCCTACAGCCCAGAGCCCTCTAGACGTTGGCGCCGTTATAATGGACAGGTTCCCTGGTTGAGTCAGTGTTCATTTGTTAGATTTGGCGCTTCCTTAAAAAGGCTTTTCGATTTTGCTGGAGATCTGGAACGCTCCATGGCCTCTGATTTAGGAAACCCCACTCTTAGAATATCCTTCAATGAAGGCGCCACAATAATTGGATTGAGGAATTCCTAGAAAATCGCCAATCAAATGTCCAGTTTATTCCAGTAAAGATAGTTAATGTCTGACAAAATCGTCCCCAGCCAAAGGATTGTTTATTTACTCAATTTTGGTAGCCCCATTTGGGGGCACGATGACTGGGTTGCAGGAAAGCGTGAATAAGTGCTACATAGAGAACTTAGTCACGCATACCCAAAGCCCAGTTCATCACCACTGTCGCCCTTCTTTAAATACGAGACTACGTGCCTTCCTAGATTTTCGCATAAAAGTAAACAATGTTTAAACCATAGTGACTAAAAAAGTGATAATTCTATTTGTAAAGTGGATCATAAACGGAGATAATAGCGTGCCATGCCAGTAAAGCAAACAGGAAGTGGAGTGCGCCAAAGGAGCGAAGAGCGGACGCTGGATCTTGAAGCCCAAAGGGTGGATACACAAAAAATACACTATCCAGCACACACAAACCATAGAAGGGGCGACTTGGTCAATTATTTGGACTACAACAGAACGCAAAATTAATTACTACCTAATTCACGAATCCACCATTCCATTCACTTCACGAGCCACGTGCACACGCACACAACAAACGGGACAGTGGAGCTGAATCACATCGAAATGCGACATAGGTGCAGAGATAGAGGGGAATGAAAGGGAAGAAGAAAGAGGAGGTATGACCTTAAAGTAACGGCTGACGGTAATGACAACAAGCGAGGGTGTAAAAAGATGTCTAGCTGATTGTAATACTGTGATCAAAAGTATCAGGGAGCATTGCAGATTGACCGCTTAAACCATACCCGTAGGAGAGATGCTGTTGACAATTATCAGACCGATGTAGCCGTCTAGCGACAATCCAAAATTCAATCTCCGGTTCCCTTTGTGAATAAAAACTTCAGTAATAGAGACCCCTTTTCCCTCGATTTGAACAAAAGACGGCTTAAATGAACGATTGTGGTGATGAAATTTGTATTATTTCTAGAATGGTAATGAAAGTAAGTTAGTTGGGCATCGGACATGAAGGTTTCCATTTAAATTCAACCTTGTCAGTGGATACAAGCTGTCTTAGCCCGGTTCCCGCGGGTTGAACAGCGTCATTCGTTTGAAGCACTCTTCTGATGCTTGCATAATTCATACTGAGAATACTTAGATTTTGAGACGTACTACCTTTTCCAAATTATTGAGTAATACTAGATTATAAACTGTCACTTAAACTGAACCTTTCGGCTCATTCTTACCTACCTTGATACCGCTCCGAATCACCCACCTAAATGACGCAATTCCTAGATTTAAATTCTCCGCACTATGATATTTTCGGATGTTTCTGGTGTTGTATCGCATCTTGAGAAAAACACGATTCTCGAAATGATGATGCTGTTGCAGCTCCACAGTAATGGGACAAGCTGAAGCTAGACTAGGTCCTACCACAGCCACCAGGGTTTTGGAGGAAAATCGAACACCGCAGTCCACAGAAGATATGTTCAACTTCAAGTCATGGTATACGATAACAAAAACAGGCACAATCATCCTCCGTCGTTGTTTCACTTTCAACCAATCTCCTCAAGACACTTCGAGAGAGGAATGCAAAATAAAACTAACCTTACATCCTTGATATGCGGCTTTGATCGCCATCGAGCTTAAGCTTGTAAACAGGAGCAATGACAGACAGACAGACGAACAAAGACGAGACGCAGAAACAAATCTATAGAAGAGGTAGTTGGTGAGTGAAGGAGTGGGTGAATGAGCTTAACACAAAACAACTTCCTTTGACGCAGCCGCATTACATATAGAAAGAGCGAGGGAAAATTTTTTTTGGGGGGTCAGGAGCCACCCCATACACACACACACACACACAAAAGTAGGTCGAGTTGGCAGGGGTGTGACTGGCTGCAGGCAGCAAAATCAGCAATGCCGACGCAGAAATCACACGCTAGGTGAAAAGTACACCGGAAGACAGCAAAAAAAGTCGGTGGCACAGCGTCGCTTACCAATATTAGCCGCAGTGACATCTCGCATCTTCCATGTCGGCCCAAAACACCCGCCTTCTGACAGGGGTGAATCGATTGCGTCTTTTGAGAGATTGTGCTATTGGTCGCCCAGACCCTTCTGTAAGTAAACATTGCGTTCTCAGGAGGCAAGCCGGTAACTACATTGATGACAGCGGTAAGCGAAATCTCGTCAAAAAGGCTAAATGTGGGACACGAGAAACGCCTTTTGTGGCTATATTCCACAGATTTAAGGCACGACGGCTGTAATGTACCTCACAAAAGTGGGATACGAAATGCGGACCGTCCCCTTCAAACGAGAGATCCCAGCTTTGTCAGTATGATTCGTTTTTGGATAAGATTTGCAGAAGTAATAGCTACCACAAAGGAATGAATGAATTGAAAATAACATCATGGTCATTTGGATACTAAATTTCAGCAAACCAAACATGAAATAGAGCAGAACCTCAAAAGTGAGGACAAATACTGAACCTTAAAGTGTACTGGTAAATGATATTTTATTCGCACATTTCATGCATGTCCTTTCGATCTTCTACGATTCGGTTTCCACATCATTTACATTACTTTCCTTACAGTCATTCCGTACATTAATAATAAAATTACCCTCCTGACTTGCATACTTTGAAAAAACCTTCGAAATGAGATCAGCCTGTAGCAAGAAGGTCGCACCAGAAGAGGCATCGAACCCGAGGATGAAGCCAAGCCCAGTCAAATCAAAGGGCAATGCACAAAAATACACACACACAGCAAGAAACCCGTCTTTTACTCAATTAGAGGAAGGAAGGGTCTTGTTAGATTCAGAACAACAGAGGCATTAAATTGTCCTCTGATCTGACTCCCCTACTCCAGTTTGAATTCTGTGAGAAGATTCATTTATACGCAGGAGGGGGGACAGGGAAAACTGATGTGCAGAAAAAAGCAGGATTGTAGCCACCTTAAGAGAAAGTGAAAGAGACAAGGCCTGTGCATGTACATGCAGGCGCGTGGGTCTATAAGTGAACTAAAAACGATAAAAACGCACACACACACGCACGCACCCACAGTGTTGCAATTACACCACGTGAATATAGCCCTTAGGTCACCAGCAGAAGACGACCTCGCTAATTTTAAATAAGCGAATAGAAATGCATGACCCGTGATGCACAGACAACAGAATACGTGCACACACACGCACGCACGTCACGAAGCCGGTTATCAAGTGGACTTGGAGTGCGAGATGGCAACCCGGTAGAGGGATCCGCGAAAAAATAGGTAGGCAGAGACCGTATGAGGTCAGACAATGTTTAAAAGTGAATACGTGTGCCTGCATGCACGCATACAAGCACGCATGCAAGACCTCTAATTAGTACCTGTATGTGCCTGGCACTATCGAAGCAAGACACGTCAGGCATCCCGACTAAATTGTGCAGGAGTATTTACGGGAAGTTTTCGTAAAAAAATAGCGGTGTATGAATAACCGTTTGCTAAGATGCATTTCGGATGAGTCAGAGATCACAGATCGCATGTCAGTGAGTAAAGACGACTCTACAATGAAATTGTTGCTATGACAATGAAACTGCGTCTGACTGTGAACAGGTGATGTCTGAAGCCTATGTCGGCATTTATAGCATAGGGTCCTTCTGGGTATCCCAAGGCTCGATAATTTCTCAGATGCTACTAGCTACCTAGACTTTCTGTGCGTCGTTTCTGAGAAATTTGGATCTTCTAACGTCTTAAGTGGTAGCGTTGACTAGCGCGCTCCGGGGGAACGATACCAGTTTCGTTATATCTGTATTGCGCAAACAAGGAAAACATCGGCTGTAGGTGGTTGAAACTAGGGAGACTTACAAAGGGTGGGTCTTCAAAAACACATGGACTTCTGGCAACTACTCCAACCTTGAGTTCTCTACAATGCAATACAATAAGTAAAAGCCATTGATAAAAGGAACGGTTACAGTATGTATAGAAGTGAAAGCATAGATTTATTATCACCACAGAACACTGTCCAGTCTTAAACATTACTTTTACATAGGAATATCACTCGACCCAGTTCACCTAAAGTAAAACACACCATTGGAGAAGTTCGTCTAAACCCACAAATGACATAAGGGTCGCTCTCTTTGTCAAGTCGCAAGAATAATTACTACCAGTTAGAAGACTTGTGACAGCCAAGGCAGAAAAATGACTGCGAGGGGCACTCAAAGCTCAAACTGAAGAGGGGACTTATGGCAGAACGTTTGTTTTGGTTGACTCCATTAAGCTTCACGATTCGGTCTTCATGCTTGCCGGTCATTCCGTACATTAACAGTAAAGCTATTTCTGCATAAGTCTTCATTTAGTCTTGTACTTCCTCTTCTACCTTACCTCACAGCTCTGATAAAAAGCAGTAAATCCTTGAGGCCTTTTTTACACAACAATTTCCAGAGCGAAAGGGTGACTGTTCTACGTGACGCAAAGGAGCGGTAATTCGATGTGACTGGATGCTACGTAATGCCAAGGCTAAAAGCGGCAGCGGCAATAACAGGTAGCAGCAAATGCAGACTTTAGCAAAAAAAGGTACCGAAGGAATACGTTGACGTAGCCCTTCCCTCGCGCAGGTGATTGCCCCACCAGCAGTGCACAGAGACATAAGAGGCAGGGTAAAGAGCGGAGAGGGGAAAGGCCAATCCAACTTCCGTAGTGATGATAACTGACCAACAGATTACACCGGCTTCTACACCTTATCACAAGCGTCATCTCAAGGCTGCGTAACTCCGACAAAGATCATGCATAATTCATGCGCATAGATGCCACTGTGCGTTTATGCGCTTGTGTGGTGATGATGCTTTTTAAGAATAATGGATAACGCTGACGAATTGTTAATTTGACTGACAACCAAACGAATACGATCACTCCTTTCGTCGAGGTGAAAAACGTACCTTACTCTTTTGTAAAGGAACGAAGCAAGACCTTCATCTGAAAGTGACCTCAGGCACAGGGGTGGGATCACGTTAGCATGGAAGTAAGCCGCTCGGTTTCTAAGATATTATTGATGCTGTTGGGGAATGTGAGAAGTTAAACTGCATAACACTCGACTCGTATTCTGAGCCAAAGAATAACATTAACTCCGGCCGGGTCAAAGTGGCTAATACGAGTGCGAACCCCACGGCTTACGTCATCGCATCCACATAGCGGCCTCCCTAAAACGACAAACATGCACACATATGACGCTAGAAATATGGGTTTGAGAACTCCTGTTTACGTGATCTTCCGGTGAAGTAAGTGATCCCTTCACACATTACCAAACGACACAACAGTGCGGTCTGTATCCAACCAATAAAACAGAGGAATGAGTCGCTGGACATGCTTACTTGGGGGTGGTACAAGAGAGCCCCGACCGCTGTTACTGCCGTTGTTGCTATTATTGCTGCTGCGTGGGCAAGAGATGGAGAGGACGGATGTGAGATCAGTGAGAGAGATATTTGACGAGGGAATGAGGCACCGGTTGGGGACAGCAGTTCGGGAGATAATGAGATCACTGGTGAGCCAATGACGTCTGGACGGCGTCAAGGGAGACGCAGACGGCGAACCGGAAGCCGAATGGAACTGTGGAGTGAAATGAGAGAGCTAGACTACCACTCCAGCCCAATTTGACAAGGTACAGTGCTGAGTAAAGTCATGGTACCTTCTCGGGTATTAAAACTATGAGAACAAGTTAACAACCATAGAAAGCGAATTTTGTGAAGTTTGTGAAAGAAAAACAACTGAGCTTAGACGACTTTTTCATGGACTACGTCGAAATCACGCGAGCAAGTGTTATTTCACTACGTACAAACGCTAATGCGTCAAATAACATTCATTTCTCTCAAAAGGAATTGTTGAAATAAGACACGACTAAATAAAAGGCCGGAACTGTTACTTTGGCAACAAAACATGATGTGAACAATTAGGTTTGACTCGCGAGAGCCGAGAAACAAGTGGAAAAAAGGACATCGTAAAATAAAACCAGACCTAAAAACTGCGCCTGTGATTGCAGCAGGCGCAATTTAATCGTAAGCATAAAGACTAATTTGGGGCCGATATAAAAGTTTGCAATTGAAGACGGAATGTGAAAAATTGGCGACTGGAAAGTCTATTCGGTCGAAAACATTAAACACATAAAACGAATTACAACGGTCAGTGAGTAGTTCTACTGACAGGAGGCACGAGCGTTGCACTAGGTTCGAACGAGTAAAAAATTAAGATTTCACTCATTATGAAATACAGAAAGTTGAAGTTGATATCTCGCCATCAAAAGCAGCTTAAAAGTAACGATTTTGCAAGAAGTTAATCACGTTTATCTTCTATGCAGACGGTACGAAGTGACGTACATAGAAGACTGTCATACAAAAGGCACTTAAAATATTACCAACTTATAAAAAACATTAAGCTTCAACAATGCAGCCACAAGAAATCTGTGGTAAAATATACTGCTATTATAAAAACGAACAAAGACACAGTCAATGAAGTGGAAAAAAGACGACATACTCGAATTACAGATCTACGCAAATTGCCAAAATCGCATGACTATCACAGGATCATGCAAAACCTCCCAAAAAGTTTCGAAAACCCATAAGCGAATTGTATGAAAAACATTTTATTCCTTAGACGTTAGACCATGGGTTAGACCAGTATGGTAAATCAAAAAATATGTGTGTAATGCTACATTAAAGCACTCACGTTTAAATTTGAAGCGATTGGTGGTGAGCACGTTGTAGAAAATCTTCTTTGCGCACTTTGAATTAAAGAATCTCGTGGAAACAAATGTTCTTTGGATTGAAAATGAACTAACAAGGGAAAGTTGAATCAGGAACAAAATGATCTGGCATACCACCTTTGACGAGATCACGTTCAAGTACCTCCGCCGCAATCAATAGTGTGTCAATATTTGCCTTTTCTTCTATTGCCATTTTATCAACATGTGGCTTCAAAATAATAAACAAAACACCGGTAGCAAGCGAACAACCAAAACTAATTCCGTTAACCGGTGAACGACCTTCAACCCACAAATAAGAAAACAGGACGGCTCATGTGACCTCACCTATCGACTGACCTTAAATGATCACAGGATTTACGTCAAACGATACGCTGGCTTTCCCGCAGTGAATCATTTAAACACACTGATGAATATTTGAAAATTGAGAACTATACAACCTAAAAGTCACAAAATAATAAAAAAAATTTCGACAGATAAGAGGGGCTTATTGATGTACAACAATACAGGAAAAATCAAACTAAAGAGGAAGTCATCATAATCCTTATGAAATAAAGTTCAGCCATAGCATTTGCTTGTGTGATAGCTGGTATGCTACCTAAACAAACTGAAAATTAGTGCTTATAAGGATTTCTATTCAGGGGACTTATGACGGGATTAAAGGCACAATATATGCAGCTATTAATACTTTACCAAAATATATTCGAAAAATTGCGTGTTAGATCATTGGTAAGCAAATATTATACAAAACTGCCTTAGTGGCTCTTCAAGGCACTTTCTTCCGAAAGACCAGAAATTATTTGCCGTACGATTAAATAAATATTCGCAGACTACGTTTAACGACGTTGCGCGATGGATGAGTATAAAAAAGGGCAAAACCACTTTTCGCCATGAAAAGATGGAGTGACAAAAATGGAACACCGAACAGTAAACTAACATAACCGACAATTTAAACAGGTACTCCGCCATAATTAGCATTGAAAAGTTGGGCAATGGACTCGTACTCAAGCAAAAGTTGACTCCCGCCAATAGCACCAACTATGGGTATTTTTGAATAGCTCACCTGTTCGTATTTACTTAAACCATCACTATAGTCATCCTATAAGGGGTGTTCCGGAACCGAAAGATAAAACATTTGCGAAAAATTACAACAAAATTTTTGTAAATGTCGAGGCCCTTTCAACTTAAAAGTTCTGCTCGTCTAGTTACTACAACTTGACATACCATATAAAATCATGCAATTTAATACGCATTTTAGCTTTTAGAAGTCACTTGACTGGTCCTTTCAGAATACTTTTCCAAGGTTGTACACAAAGCCAGTGTTAGGTAAAATATGGATGCAATACTTAGGGACTATTCGGAGAGGTCACTCAAGCCTCGTGTTTAAGAAGTGGTCATAATCCCCTAAACCAGGGAAGAGCTCAGTGTCCCGTTGTCTATAAACTTATAATTATTCCCATTATAACTAACCAATAATTATGTCCCACCCCAGTCAGTCTCATCGTTCTGAGGGCACGAAGGACAGGAAAAAGGAGGAAAACGAAAGCCATGTTGTAACAGAATCTCTAAAATAATCTGCACCTTACAAATTTATACCAGTTTATGTCTGCTGCATGTTGATTAACTGCTTATTGACGTAAATTAAAGTGTAACTTAATAGGGTCAATCTACAAGATGAGAAGAAGGCAACCTCTTTGCTTGTATTGTAAGACCCAATGATGTGAGATCCACCGTAAAATGTAAATCATGATTTATTGATGCACCAACGCTTAAATGTTTTGGCATATAATGATAAGTTTGCAAACCACTGTCCTGCAAAATTGAAAGCGGGTGTGGTTTCACAGACATAAGCAAAAGTGCGTTTAAAAAATATTGTATTGAGCAGACACGCACAAACTTGTGCTGTCATAATCGATCTTTTAGTATAACAAAACATGTGAAAATGACGGAAATAACAGTACAGTAAGATGCTCAATTACAGTTGACATTTTTGATACCTTTTAGATTTGTTTGTGAGAATTTATGTTAAATTAAATGTTTTTACGTAGCATATCGCCTAAAGACATTGTTACTATTTGCACTTTGCTGTTGCTTATATGCATCAGAAGGGAAGCGGTAAATATAAGGGCGCCCTGCAGCAGTCCTGTGACAATTTTGGGTGGGCTCGGTTGACTTCTGATGCTTAAAACTTACAAGACATTTTTATTCGATGCAGATGGTTTGCTGACTTTGCCTCAAAATATCTCTAGGCACTCTTTGGGATCCGGCCGGTGTAATTGATGGTGCTGCTGATTTTCTCCAGTATTTAAAACAAACTGGTCGAAGCGTCCTCCTCGTAACGAATAATAGCACAAAATCAGTAGAAAAATACTTGGAAAAGTGCAACAAATTAGGACTACCACTTGAAGCAGTTTGTTAGTGCTTATGTTTTGCATTAATCTAGTCAGAGATTGTATGTTCCGCCAATATTACCGCCACTTCCTTAGCTAAGCAGGACTCCAAGGGTCCATACTATGTTATCGGACAATCTGGCCTTGGCGAAGAGTTGGACAAAGTTGGAATCGAGCATTTTGGTATCGGGGTATGAGCTTGTGTGCATTTTGAAATTCTCTATCTAGCTGGACAGCACACCTTTAGACGAATTCGATGCATCGCACCTGCGGGCCAACGTAATAGCAATGTGCCTCTTGATTACTTCCTTTACAGATTTCAGGCGTGATCGTCGGATTTGATTCCCACTTTAACTACATGAAACTTATGAAAGCAACAAGTTATATCGTGCGAGGTGCCCCATTTTACGCTACAAATGAGGATGCGCTTTTGCCGTGCTCCGAATATAGCATGCCCGGTGAGCATTTGTTTTCGAAACCTCCTTATTAGTCATTGATCTTTGTTTATTATGGTGGGTAACTATTTAAATGATTATTGGGCATCAGGAACGGGCTCCATAGTCGCCTCCGTTAGAAAGGCTTCCGGTGTGGAGCCGATAGTTTTTGGGAAGCCCTCAAAGACAGTGTGGGAGTTTGTCAAGAATAAATATGGAGCTGAGGAAAAGACAACATTGCTTGTTGGAGACAGGTAAGTGCGACTCTTTGCTTCCTGTGTTTCTGGCCTTTTATTTTGTTTTTATATTGCTCCTAGATGTATGGTGGTTTCATTGTTTCATTTCTCACTAAATTACACGTTATTCTTATCATAATTTTACAAATTGATGGACTCAATTTCGGCTCTAGTTTGCAGTTTACTTTTGTTACCTTCCCTCCCTATTTTAATCTCAAAAGAGTTTGTGGTTATCTGTGCGTCGTAAGGTAACTACACATAAGAACTGCCAGTGGTTTTCCTACATAACTTTTGAACTCCCAAATCACATGGTAAAGTCGATACTATTCAAAAATGAATTTTGAGATTTGCCGTTTGAAAACGTTCTGGATACTGGTTTATGATGCCTCGCTTCTCCATATTGTTGCCTTAAAAATTTAGTTGGTAGCTTTGCATCCAATTTTTGCTACTTCAGACTGGACACGGACATCCATTTGGGCAGGGTGTCAGGTCTGTGTACAGCGTGCGTGATGAGCGGAGTGACCTCGGAGGCAATTCTGGCCGCAGCTCGCGCAGACCCGGCTAAGGCCACCCTCCTAGCACCAGATTTGGTATATCCCAGCGTCTTGGAGATGCACCAACAACTGTTAGAGGAAGACAAAAGGCAGGGCAGCCCCCACCCAAATTCTATTCTTGAAAACTGATTTTGACGACCTGCTCAGTAATTGGGGCGTTGTTTTCAGGGTCAAGGAATACACTCAGTCATTGGTAATTCTTGTTTTTTCATTGATTTGAAGTAGTAATGGATGGCTGCACTGACGTCTGTAGATTGAGTCGCGTGTATCGTTATATATGACATTAGTATTGGCCAATCAAGTAAGCATACACAAAGTACAATGAATGGTTCAGAAACAAAAGTTAACAGGAAAATAGGTGTTTGGTTCTCTTGGCTTCTGGAGGCAAAACATTGCATGAAAGGTCCTGGTGATGAAACTAGGTTGCGCGATTACTGCACGGCGAATTAATAGTTCCCTGATAGTGGAGAAGGTCCGGAGGGCTAGAAGCGATAGGCATGATAATCTCTGCACGGTTAATAGCGTTAACCACACCGGAAAGCTCTGACAATAGCAGTAGACATAGAAGCGGTACTTTTGAAGTACTCCAACGCCAGTCTCAAGGTCCGAAGGATGTTTAGTGGGGATTTTGAGTAGAAGACTGCGTTACTACACATCTTGGACTCAGAAGAAGTGGATCACAATCCCACTGTTACAAAAGAGGTTTCGCAATGTCGACTACACAACTTCACAAAGGCAGTACACCAAGGTGGGAGCTTTCGTTGAAGCTAGCTTGGAGTGAAGCCCCTTACGTTTTGGTGCGACCAGACGTCTCAACCCCATCCCGCAACAGAAGTCACTCAGTAAGAAATACTGAAAAATCAAATGTCTGTATGTGCGTTTGGAGACAGGCAGGCAGGTGATTTAGCATAGGATAGAAAGCAAAGAACGAGGATAGTAAGAGGGATACGAAGAAAAAGGCAGCATAAGACTGAGGTCAAGGGAAGAGAGTGAGGTCATGTAGACGGTATAGGGAGCTTGTATTCAACGCACAAATATACACATGCAGGAAAAGACACAAAAAAACGTTAAAATCGGCGATCAGGTGGATATGTACAAGACGAGAAAGTGTTTTTGAGTGTGCGGGTGTGCATGTGTGACTATTTAGTGGCGTTCCGCCTGGAAAAAGTTGAGAATGGTTTTGGCGGCACTGGCGATTTCGTGTGCAAAGGTGATCAGTTGACTGCTGTTACTGCTACCAACACCACCACCGGAGGGTTCAGTGCTCGCAGTCGCAGCGGCGGCCTCACAGTGGAGGCGCAGTTTCTGAGAGTTGCCCATGAGGGAGGTGAGCGCCGCGCCCACGGTTAGGTGGCACTTGCTGATGGGCGGGAAGAGCACTACCAGATCCTGCACCGCCGCCTGAATGAGCTGCGCGGAGCGCACCTGCTCGGGTAACCGCCGCCCGTTCGCCGCCTACATGAAATACACCGACACAAACTAGTGAATGCAAATGGAAATATGCATGAGCACTCAATTACCCACTCCTCGGTTTTCCGCATTAGAAGTCAATTTTACAGTGGGAAGGAAGTCGAATAAACGCCTTTAAATACCTCTTCACACACTTCCTTTAAAACGAAAGTTTGTCAAAATTTTATCGTCAGCCATATAATGTATCATTCCAGTGATCTATACCAAGTTTAGTAGTCAATAGTTTTTATCTTTTTAATCATTACTGTTCCTGCAGCATTACAATTTAAGAGATGAGCGAGTTCTTTTGATTGATTTCCCTCATGGCACCGCGACATGGCAACACACAGTTTAAACATTCAAGAATGAAGTATTTTAACGCTTTTCCCTTCTTGTCTTGATATAAAACTGAACTAAGCCGATGGATCACTGAGCTCAATTTGAAGAAAAATGGTGTAATATTTCAACCGCTTGCTTAACTCTTCGTTTTGCTTACACAACCACTGAAGGGCACGGCCATTGTGCTTTCGCCCGGTGGTATGGTCTATGGGTCACATCGGTAGCACCTCAGACCTACTCTACGTCGATAAAACATATTCTGCCCTTCTTATTATGCCTTCTTTCGCCCTCAGCAAAGTCTTGGGAAGCAGCAATTTTGGCAGCGGAAATCGAACCCGATCCTAAAGGTCAAATACCCTAATTTCTATTACTGAATGCTAAACATTAGCGTGACCGAAGAGGGGCATCCACTACGGCTAGGAGAATGTGACGACTCCTTCGGCAACTAGCCCAGTCCTGTGTTCTGCAGGAATACTATTAGCACCTGGAGGGATGCTAGCCGTGGCTGTGAACCGTCTGGAAAAGTTCGCTACGGAGCTGTCAACGGTACTTGTATGAAGATATCAGGGAAGTGAGCACGCGAGACGCAGATAGACATCGTTGGGCAGCGCTGAAGTGAGAGCAAAGTACCAAGGAGAAACAGACGTTAAACCTTACTTCACGAAACTATTTCAACCCCCGTCCTCCATTAAATGACCCTGATTTTAGGCCAGTGTCCTTACGACTAGCGGTGAACTTACAAGATGGCCAACATATTCCCTCTTCCCCCAGTACGGTTCCAAAACAAGACAAAACTGTAGATCCAGTGGAATCGCCAAGAGGGATCAGTGATGTTACGATCAAGTATCTCCTCAGTTGCATGCAAATTCGATGACTGGCGCGGGAGAAGTCTGAGAGAGCTACGATAGCTCTTTTCAACTAAGTAGTTGAAGACTTCAATAGCAAAAAGGACTAGAAAGGGCTATTTCTTCTATTTCTCGATCTAGCTTCTAAATGACAGATTAGTTAATCATGTAAAAGCAACATTTTCAATCCATAGTTGGGGATACGGATGGTACTAAGTAATTTTCTTAAGCAGTACTGTCTTTAAAGATAAATGCCAACTAAAACACTTTACATTAACTTCCTAGGCATTTTTTGCACTTTTAAAAGTGCGTCAGCACTATTTCAAAGGTGTGTTTGCATTGTGATTGGCGACTGTCGGAAAAGAACACGATCTATCACATCCACAGTGGAATCACAAAGCGATAATCACCAAGTTTTCTTTTCCCATATATGAATGCATTTTATCGTTAGAGATGAGGAAAAGCTACAGTTGAATGAGGTACTAATGCACATCGTGACTGAATAACTACCGAAAAACTAAATGTATCCGTCTGATGGCCCAGCGTGTAGGTGCTAGCATTAGTCATTAGCTTCATGTGACCATATCACCCAAGTGTACCAGATTAAAGTTTCAAATAACTACAATCTTCAAATGAAACATCCACCCGAGATTGAACAAACTGATAGGAACGGACTAATTCTCCAGCAATACAAGGCTTGGGTGACGATATGCTGATAGGACAATGGCTCCTTGGAATATCAAAGGAAATTGCTGTCTCAAAAAAGGTGGTCCCATGGATGACAATTTAGGGGCAACAAATCTGGAGGTAGGAGAGGCATAAATGCTCTGAGAAAGGGACACATTTCTAGATAGACCCCAAAGCCTGAATATCCAATCGCACACATCCACCAGTAAGTCATATTAATAATTACTACCCTAAGGAATTACTACGTTGAATATAATAAAAAAGGAAGTTTCACTTTCAGCTCTTAGCCAAAATCAACCTGGCTCAATCCGTAAGGCATTAATACATGGTCTGTGACCACAATCATAAACATCGCTTTGTTGAGCCCACCCACTAAACCGTAATCACCTCACACAACCGCAGTATGTTTCAGCCCTTCGTCACAGGCATGTTTAACTCATAATAGTGTCCTACAAAACATACTAGTCGGAAAATTCCAGAGCATGACCCAAACCGAGAGATGGCAAGAAAACCACGCGCCTGGTAACTTACATCAAGAAGGGCTCTGATTCGCACAATGATGCACTCCACGCCACGCACAATCCGTTCGTAAGGCGGATGCTTCCACGTTGGGGCAATGGCGACGGCAGCGGCAGTGGGCACAATGGGAGGCGTCTTTTTCAAGTGGCCGCCACCACTACCACCCGTCTGCGGAGGTACCGAGTACTCCACCAAAGCTTCTCCGCTTCTGTGCGCACCTGTAGGTGCGAAGTGAGCGGGCGTTGAGCGCAGCACCATCCCACCACTGCCGGCTCGACCTGCTACAGGCAGAACTGGCGCAGGACTCGGGGTGCCCGTCTCGTTGGGTGCAGTGTAGTCATCCGACCCTTCCACATCTTCTGCAAGACAAATAATAGCAAATGCTGTAGTAGTGGTTTCAAAATTCAAGGATGGGCTCCGTGCTAATGAGTGCAAAACATGCGGGAAAGGGAGTGAGGATATGGAAAAAAAGTGATGCATGTATATGGGTTTGAATCCGATGGTTAAAGAGGGCTAATTTGAATTGGAATGATGCAACATCGTTAACAGTAATGATTTTACACTGTACAGGTATTTCATTTAGGTGAATTGTGGGCAGCTGAGTTTGTACCTTGCGACGCTACCAGTTGGGTGGGTTACCTACTCTTTTAGACGCCTACGAGAATAGATTTTCGGATTCTGGCTACTACTAAAAAGATGCCTTGATCGAGTATAACTCGACACTAAAAAGGGATGCGCCATGAGAAATAGAAATTTACAAATCCCTCCACGTAAATCATGGTGCAAGAAGAAGAGGCGTGTTAAAAATTAAAATTGAGGAGAAAAACAACCAGCTAGATTTAAATAAGCCACCAAATTAACTGTGCAAAGGTTAGTAATGACAACGTTTGTGTGTGACTGACATTCAGGTGAGAATGGGTTCACATAAATTATTAAATGTGAATAAAAAGTAGCAGTGGAAGTTAAGATGGGTGTTTTGATGAACAATAATACCATGGAGATTAGGAGTTAAGTGTGGTCAATTGGCGGTAAGTCAAAAAAAGGTTTATAAATTATTATTAAAGCAAAACGTTAGGGTGATAATAAAAATTCATCTCGCAAGGCTTTAACAACATAACACGAACCAAAAAGCAGTAAATACGTTGTCCAACTCATCTGAGAATGGATGAGATGATAAATTTGGGAGAAACAACAAAAGGTGACTCCCATATTTTTTTATGACAAATGCCAAGTGGACAACACCGGGCGGGGATACCAAGGCGAATCCAAAACCACTAATAAACCTATAATAATGTCACCTTTGACAAAACGGCTAATTCAAAAATAATTCCCTATTAAAGTGACTGTCTCAGTCCCCAGATTCTAACAGACATTTCACCACTGGAAATGGCAATGTTCATAAGCCCTGAAGAGTAGTTTAAAATGACAAAACACCCAAGGGTTAGAGCGACATCGTGAAATCACGGAGTGAGGCACCACCATTAGATGCAATCAAACACACATAAGAGAATACGAAGCCCTGGTATTTTCGCACTGCAACTGTGCTCATTTTTTGCCGAAAGAAAAAAAGAAGGAAAGAAGTAGTCCAAAACAGCACAAACGAGTTGTCTCGTTGAAGCAGTTGATGTGGGAGTTTAATACGAAGAGGAGGAGGGGGGAGAGAGGGGAGAGAAGGAGTCAAAACCATAGTTGAAATTGAAAGGCCAATGACCGGTCGTGGAGAGTGCAGTCATCGGGGATCTGATGGGATTGCTCATCTGTACAACGAACGGGAGGGAATACATACACATACAGACATACGTACTCGTTACGTGGTCTGGCTTTTCAAATAACAAAAAGACAAATTACAACGCGTTCAACTTAAAAACAGGCGTATGTAATTCAATCAAAGAGAGTAAATAAAGGAAGATTCCAAACACATACTTCAGCTCGACTGTTTGTAAAGTAAGTTATCTTCCGACATTGTTTAGGGGGTTTTCATCCATACCAAAAGATTGCTTATTTAATTGGCGCCGGTTCTTCAGTCTGTGCAAATCCAGCTGTACATTTATGGACCTTTTAATGTCTTCAGATAGGAGGACTAGGGCGCTACATAGAACATTGAGATTGGCTTCTAGAACCACATATATTCAGGAGCTTTACAGATATCGGAAAAGTGAAAATTATGGCATTGTGTCTCCCCCCCCCCCTAAGTGAAAATAGCTGCAGCGACTCTAGTTTAATTCTGTTTCAGTCTAAATTGAAGAGGAAATATTTATGTTTAATGCACTAGCACATCTGCAATTGGAAAAGCCTATCCAGAAACGCAGGATTCGCTGTAACGGTGTAGTGCTTCCCAGTGAATGGTCAGGGCCAGTGCGATTTTCGCACAGTTGTAGGGAATTCCAATTATTGCGTTGACTATGCTACCACGTGCCTTCGTGCCAAGTGGTGTTTAACAGGTAATCCAAAAGGGTTGTAGGGTTTCCAGTCTAGACCGCTGCAATGACCTCCACTAGTAAGGTGCGTGCGACTGTTTATATGTACACAACCTAAAGCATCAACACACGTCAGTCCAGGGGTGTGATTATTCCATTTCGTTCCCTACTATTTTCCTGCTCCTTCAAGGTAGCATTAAATGTTGGCTAAATTTGCAGCTTTAATAGTTTTAACGCCATTCTGACGGTGTAGTTTTTCGTACGGCCTGACTATGATTTGCTAAGATGCAGGAGGTGACAGCAGAATGTGCTACCTAGAATTGGTATACAAATGTGATTAATCACGCCAATGTAGATGGGTCACGTTCTAAAAGATCCGGTAATTTTATTGGCCTGAAAAATTTACAAGTTAATAATAACTTTTAGACATGTTTAAGGCAAATGCTAACGAAATAGTTGACTTACTCCCGAACCGAATGGGAAGGGAGAGTAGTGGAAGATGCTAAGCACAAGGATTTTATTTGCATGCATTAACAGATGACGAGTAGCTTCACAGCCAAAAAATTTGAGCACAACTTCCTTCACCTTCTGCAAATACGTCGTTTGTAGATTATTTACCGGCTGACCAACTGAACAACTTGAAATGGGAAGCAGATTTTGTATTGCAATGCTTAGTAACCGAACAAACATATTTTTGACTAGTGTCAAGTAGTCCAACCGCTACACCTTACATTTCTGTGAGCGTGACAGTCTACAGATATAAGCGGTCATCAGGAAGTATGCATTTGCTGAAGCCCAAACAACAGTTATGACAAAGACCTACTTGTCTATCCACTCGATGCAAAGTGATGCAACCTGAAGGTGTGCAAGAAAACTTCCTCCTCTCCTTTGGATACGCCCAAGACCAGCCAATGGGGGAGGAAGAAAGTCCTTTTCTTGTCCCTACACTCAAGCCATTACCACCCTATACCGTGCTTTAGATAGGATGAATGGATGGGAGAGGGGATACCGCCTCACCCCCGTTCTCATCCACCGTATTCCAATGGTGACATTTTAATTTTCAAGTAGTTATCACTTTCTCTTGGCACTAGCATTAGATCATCATATGACCGAATGCAAAATAGAATAGACGGGTAGGAAACAAAAGTGAGGTAGACGGAGACGCAGGTGTCTGGGTTTCTTGGGGATTCGAAGTAGCCTTATTTCTTATTAATAAAAAACCGTAGACTGTAATGCTTATGATTCCAATGTAAAACATAATTTAAGCCGCTTCGTGTAGACATAGAGGTGGAAGTTGTAGTTAACTTGTATTTCATTGGAAAAGCTTATCGATGGTAATGGCGACCATTTTAACAAATGAAATATTCTAAGCAATTTCTTGCAGCGGCTTTATTCCTAACAACAAAAAGCCAGCCAAACTTATTTGGTTACCTTACAGATAAAAAGCAGCTGTTTTTGTAAAATATCACACGTTCTTATGTAAAATTATCATAACCTTCTTTAATGATAATTAGGTCGAGGTGCCCAAAACGAGCGACTGGAGAGCCTTGCACTTCGTGACTTAGTTCCATTGCCATCCTGTCACAGACCTATGTCGAACACGCTATAAACAAGGCTACGGTGGGTAAAGGTAAAAATACTCACGCGATCCACCACCACTTGCACCAGTATTGCCACCAGAGGCAGGCGATTGGTGTTGCTTTCCAAGTGGTGTTCTCGCAGCAGAGGGACGTGAGTTCTGCACATTCACGTAGGACCGATTGTTCGCTGCCCCCGTTGTGGAGGAAGGTAGGTGTGGTGGTGTGGGAGCAGCAGCCGCGGCAGAGGGTACAGTGGTGGTCGCTGTGGCCACGATCTCTACAGCATCACCGGGGGAAGAGGATCGCGCCCAAAGGGAGATACCCTGACGCAAAAGCATGCCCGAGTCAAGGCACTGACTCCCCATGGCGTAGTTTCCCGAACCATTTGCACTTCCGCCACCACCTCCGCCTCCAGCACCGCTGCGATGACTGGTAGACTTGGACTGATGATGAACGTCCTCATTGTTATACTCCTCATCCTCTCCCTCTGAATCTTCGTCTCCCACTGCTGAGGCCTCAGTCGTCAACGCTACTGACGCCTTTGTCTGGTCATCACTGTGTTCAGTGTCTGTGCTGAAGGGTTTTGAGGTGTTGTTGTGGCCGCCTGTAGCGGGGGAAGAACGTGTGGCCTCGTGAGTCTTCACCATGCCTGCTGAGAATGCAGCCTTCAAGGCACTCTATAGAAAATTGCAAGGAAAATTTCATCAGCGAGGAAAGCTTCAAGGGCAAAGAAATGAAATGAAATGAGTAACGTCAGGAGCAGTGAATAAAGATTTGCATTCATCCCATAGTCAATACAAATAATCAAAACGATATTCTTAAAATACCCGATTTAAACTCAGACAGAAAGCCGTGAAATTAGCCATCTTCTTCCTTGCAGATGCTTTAAGCTAGTTCTAAAAAGGCCTCAAAGCCACTCCCTGATCTCGAAAAGTTGCCTTGAAAATAAAGAAATTCAAAAGATGACACCCACTTTGATAAAGCATTACCACAAATGACATAGCTAACCAAGAAGAGGTTTAAAGGAGCATATTGCATGAGCGACGCATACATTCAAACAAAGCAGACACCCTTAGAATAAAAACAGCACAATAGCCATGGTTTCACAAAATTTCAAGAAAAATGATACTCAGAAGCCAAAACCAAAACACCACCATAAATAGCACACAAAATACAAAAAAGCATTAGAAGCAACATATCGGCACTCAGCTAAATCAGACAAATGAAAGTGATACCCGAAAATGACAACGCTAGTGGTTTCACAAAGTTGCCCAAAAGGTGGTGTGGGCAAATCAAAGCGTGCATTTAAAATAGTGAGACCGAAGTCAACAAAGATCGCATCGCAGGTAGTGCACAGTATCCATGAGCGTCTACAGCTATCCACTTGTCAGAGAATATCATCAACTCACATTCTCTTCCGTGAGTTGTTCACAAGCTGCCTCCAACTCGTGCAACCGCGCCGTGAGTGCGGCTACCTGCTGCACGGCTTTCTCGTGCTCCTCCTTCAGTCGCTGGACCTCCACCATCGCCTCTGCCACCGCGGCGTCCGCAGCCGCTGCGCAGCACAGAGCCGTGGTTTGCACCTCCACAGAGACTCCAGGGGATCGCGGAGCGGTGTGCACATGGATGAGGGCTTCCTGCGACTGTTGGAGCATGGTAGGCGCAGTGCAGCGCTCCAACGAGCCATCGCAAGGAGAGCCCGTGGAAGTGACGGAGGAGGGCACGGTAGTGGCAGTGGTAGTGGTGGCGACTAGAGGCTTGTGCATCCCACTGAAGGAGGGACAGTGGCTGGATGCTGGCACACTGGCTCTGGTGGAAAAATGAGAGAAACCGATTTGCTGCGTTGTTCATGTGGAACTCAAAGGAAATGATTTGAGCACATTATTAAAGTATACATCATATCTAGATTGAGCTATGAAGAGGTCCAAGGAAGAGGAAAGAACAAGAACGGATACGATCATGGCTCGCTGAATGCTGACTTAAAGGAGGCACTTTAATTCCTGCAAGACGAAGTGGTGACCGATGCAAGGTCTGGTGAATACACTGAGTGACAAGACAAAGATCAAGCTTTTGTGGCTTGGGCGTGTTTTGATGGGCTGTGCTTTACAAGAGTACGAGCCTATTTTCCTTTCAATAAGTCATAACTAACATTATCAGCTAGGGACTGAATTATTAAGCAGACAGCACCAGTTCTTCAATTTCTGAATTGTCCCAATGGTACCTTACCACTGCGTCAAACGCTTTAAATCCATTGTTCAGTACATACTTAACAAGATAAAGAGATGTATTGAAGTAGTTAGCTTTTCCAGTATTTTCAGAGCCTCGTGACAACTTCTCTGCTGCAATCTCTAGCTGCCTACGCGTTGCATCACGATTTCATAACGAAACATATTGAAAAACCAAACAAATTTTCAGCAGACCAACAGTTGAATAGGTTGCAGGAGAGGCAAATACGAGCGTTGGATCTACCTATAGCATGCATTTTCATCAATGGCATCAAAAGTCAAATGAATACCAGATAAATAGTACTCTAAAGGAAGATCACTAGGCAAGAGGGAACATTAGTGAAATAGCATGAAGCTTTTCTGTAATTACCCATAAAATTAGGTTTTAAATTAAGAATAAAAATAATTGGTAGAAAACAATAGTCCAATAAGTTATTTGCTTAAAAAGATGAAAAGAATTGAAACAAAAACGATTACAGTACACCGCCTGAAACAGAGTCAATCTACGAAATGTCTATTTACAGGTTTAAAGTGGCAAGAGACCCAGATATATCCTAGAATTAAATTGCATTTTCTACAGAACACCCACGCCACCACTTTATGATTAAAAATTAAATGACCAAACAACACAGATTTCGGGGAAGCAAGGGAATTAAACAAAGAATGACCGTGGATAGTACCGATAGGTGGGTAGTGATAATAGGGAGAAGAGCTATTCTATTCAAACGAGAGCACTTTTCTAGCTGATCTTACCGGTAGGAAGCGAGACGTCCCGTCGCTGCCAAATGCAGTCGCCTCGAGCCAGGCAAGTTACCCGGCCTTGACTCAATGCCATCGGAGGGGAGGGAAATGCTAACGAGACACGACGGCGAGACCTCTGAGTTCACGACCAAGGAGGCTGTGCTCTCCTTGCCCAAGGAGACGACGAGCTGCTGATGATCTTGCGACTCCTCCTGACACTGCTGCAGCTGGTCCGTCTGCAAGAACTCCGAGGTAACCTCCAACATCAAAGTCGGTGTAGTTGGTGATGTCGACGTCAATATCGAAGCCGTCCCCGTGGTGGTAGAGACAGCGGTCGTGGAAATTGAAGGACCCGTGGATACTGAGGCACGTGGCGCCGTACCCACCTCCGTCTCCACGGCGACCTAAGAACCGTAAAGTATGATATCTCTGCGTTCGAACTTAAGAATTGTTATTTCTCTTCCTGTCTGATATGCACGACAGCCTAAGTCATTAGATATTTTCGAAGGCTAGGAGTGTCAGCTATGAGCCCTGCCAATCTCTTTCTGGAATTTAAACTACTCTGAAGGTTCCTTGCTGCTGTTTTGAACATGTATTTTAATACGTGAATATAATTTCTCGACTTGTTATTGGTAAATCTACTTAAGCTCTGTCCTGGGGCTAATGCGGACAACGCCTTCTAAACATTCATCTGGTCACCTACATCGCCATGGAGAAATAAAGCCATTAGGTATGATATATCCAATTGCTGGAAATACCAGGTTTAAGTAATAGTTTCGTCGTTTCGCTTTGTCTAGTAAAGCAGTCTTCCGAGAAATCACCTCAACGCCAGTGGCATAGAGCTCAAATTATGTCACTTTTATGTTACCAGTTTTCTTGGTCTTCTAGATAGTGAAAATCAAGCCTAACTGGGAGGTTTAATTCTATTACAAAATTGCATTAACACAAACTTTGGTTGTCATCACCTATCCAAAAGTGATATTTAGGAGCAATGCTACGAAAATAAAGGCAATTGAAAAATTTGTAGAACTTGAGATAACCAACGCAGGTTAAACAGGTGGAAAAGTGTTGGAGATGGAATACGTGTAGTTATCCCTGACCTCACCTCTCCAGCCACCTAGTCACTAAAAATGAACTAAATGATTACCAGGAGCACTTATTTTTGATTCTTCAGTCACAATGAAGATGCTTCATTACTGTTTAAAACGCACGCCTCAGTGTTCAAATGCCATCTTTCGGTTTGTGCTTTCAAAGTTCATTTAGAAAACCATGATTTCCGACATGAAACGAATACGCAGTTTGGGATAAGAATATCAACGAATTATGTTAGAAGAATGAATCATACCAAAAGTCGGATCGTCCCAAATGCAAAACTTTTGACCTCATAGTCTCTGTGACTGTGAACTTTGGATGCTCTTTAACTTCTTCATCTGCTATAAAAGTTATTACCAAAATTGCCTCTGAAACTATGTCCTAAAAATTGGAGTTAAAACGTCAAATAAATGAACATAACGTGCATTTTTAAGAGGTTTTTTAAATCACGAGACAATTGGAACGCAGAAAATTTGAAAAATAAACAGCGATTTTGACAATTTTGTATCCATGGATGAGATCCAAGCTGAGACCAAGGTAAAGAATGATAAAGAGGCGAAATGAAGGCTGCAGAAAAAAAGGTGGGCACCAAAATACAGACTAGTCCACGGCGAGGTTTGACTAGCGTCACTATATGGAAGCTGAACATCAGGCTAACAAAAGAGTGTAAGAAGAGAAGTCAGTCTAAGAATCGCCTTCCTTTATTATGCATCATGTTGAAATGGAAAAGATACCTCCAGTTTCATCTCAATAGTTGGATTAGGATGAAGTACTGGGGCAAATCGCAGGCGAAAGTTAGATTCTAGAACTTCTTGTCCACTACTCAGCGCATTCACTGAATCATACACCAATTGGTCACAACCACATTTATGAAGTACTGAAATTCCTTTCATTGTTGTCTTCCATCGCATTTTTGAGTCACATTCAATGGACTCACGCTACTTTTTATATTTAAGTAACAGGTTTTTTGTAACAATTATCAAGTCCAGCAACTAAAGCAGTGCCTCTAAGCCGAAACTGCACGATGTGTGACAGAAGCAACGGGGACATGGAAGGTATTTGATTTCATTTTAATTAGACGGTGACATAATACGTTACCTATCACCAATACTAGTGAGGATATAAACTGTTACCGCTGGCAATCACATTTATTAAAGTACGTAGATCCAGAGGTGTCATATCTTGTTTTGAGATTTCCTGAATTATTACTGTAGAGCTTGCAAGAGAGTCCTCTGAGAGTAGTATATGGATTGAAGAGAAGTGATAGATTCGCATCAAGGTTGCATTTATTCATGTATCTTAAAAGAGAAATATAACTTGATCATATTACCTCGAATACCCATCCACCGGTTCTTTTGTGTGTTGATGAGAAAAAGACTTGGACATTCGCGGGCCTTTTTTATTCTGCTAAAATGATTCAAGCATTCCAGTGGTGATAGTATTAAATAACTCATCCCGAAAGGGCAACAAACTCGGCTTCACTGGCTGAACACTACCTTGAAAGGTCACCGGAGGAAGAAATTCGCAGAGGATGACTAGATGTGCGCAGATCCACAACATAAGAAATACCAAAACGGTATCGACTGTTAGTGACCATCCCAATCTAAAGTTCTGGACAATGAGCAGTCATAAAACAAGGATAGGCTTGAACGGATCAAAACTGCCTTTAATGGATTGTGTGCAATATTAATGCCACCATCAAAAGACTCCATATGTATCCGTGATGAAAGAAGACGAGAATAAGTCCAAAATTAGGGTAACATTAAGATTGACAACGGAAAGAGGGGTAATTAACACCCATCTGGATCCTTGCCCCACACCGTCTTCAGACGTAACTCAAGTAACACAGCACCTCCGAGAAAGTGAAACGATAAAGGTTTGGTAAATCTGACATTTCCCTTCATAACAATTGTAAAATAAGTATTTACACTTGAACGGCTGGTTCCATACAATATTTATTCCGAGAGCGAAGTTAAAGCCCAAGGCAGATAAAAACGAAAGTTATTAACATGAGATCGACTAAAACAAACAAATACGATATTGTCGAAAATTATGACGAAAATCTGCATGGAATTTGAAAATATCAACTGAAAAGCGAATATTCATAGAATAAACTGAGCATATAGTAAACAGAAATTCAAGACCATAACAGACGTCCTTTACTTGGGATATGAGATGACTATTTACAAAATCACGCTATAAATCTTGTCCACCTAAACACGGGATGTGAATAGTCACATATATCCCGTCCAAACTTCAAGCACCTTTGACCTTCCTGCACTAATTAGTAATAGTGCCCAAATCTGACGTTGGTGAGATTATACTAACTGGGCGATAGATAGGCTATGAAAAAAATCAACGCAAGATAAAGGAACCATCAGACCATCCGGTACTACCTTACAACTCAGTTCAATTACTCACTTGATCATAAACAGGGTCATCCACAGACATACTGGACATCTTATTAGTAGCGCGATGCTCCACACCATCACCACCGTCACTACCACCACTAACAACCACAAGAACTTCATCATCGTTATCCACGGCTACACCAGTACCGTCTACAGGCCCGCCATAGGTGGTGTACTCATGATGTCGCATCTTGGGTCGGACCACAGCGAGAGGGACAGTAGAGGAGGATTCGAGGAGGGGTACCAGACGGTGTGCGGCCTCGTGGAGTACATCGACAACGAGAGCGCGGAAAGCGGTCATGGAAAGGCGTCCGAGTTTTTGACGCGCCTGATTGCGCACAGAAGTGTAGGCAGTGTTGGGTGGGAGGAAGAAGAGGATGAGGGAAGACGGTCGTGCAGTAGTGGTAGTGCTCGGGGTGGCTCCACTGACACCACCCACCGCCGCCATGGACTGTGGGCGACCACTGATACTACCGCCACTAGGAGGGAGAGGGCGAGCGGTGGGACCGGAGGGAACGGAAGCCTCGATGGTGGGTTCAAGAAAGGAGTTTGTTAGGCGGCGCTCCGCCTCATCGTAGACATCGATACAGAGATCCTAAATGGCAGGAAGAAGGAAAGAATGTAGAATCGATGTCTTAAATTTGAATCATTTTAGAGAGGAATGGCAAATCGACCAAAGGATCAACTCAATTAAGATAAATAGAATGGCGAAATTTTGATGAGTAACAACAAGCCAAAACGTAGGCTTAAAAGCTCGATGATACGAACTCACAACAACCAAAACAAATAAGGACATTCAACAAGAAATTTCGGTGATATCTTCCCCCAAAATTAATTCCATTTCAGAGTTAAAGGAAGGTGTTGTGCAGAACTTCGTACTCTTTCTTCAAACAGGTTATTCAGGTGCTACATAAACTTTGGCCTGTGTGAATAACCATGCTTTATGCAAATAGTTTAAAACGCAAAGACAAAGAAGAATCGATACATTTGAAATTCTGGACTAATTTCCATGGGGCTTTTTGTGCTAGACAGAGATATCGTCATTACTTCAAATTCACATTTCGTTCTGTAAATGCCCTTCAAATTGGCGTCTACTTTGAAAAAAAGTCGTTCCATTATTTACTAATACTACCTACATTGCAAAACTACGCTGTAGCTTTGAAAAGACATTATCCACTTTTCGCAATGTTTACATAAAAAGAGCACGATCAAATTGCATGAAATTAAAGTGAATTTTTTTTTGTCTGCGCTAAATGATGATCACAATGTGACAATTTGATTAAGGCAGATGAATACAGTAAATGCGAAGACGTCCTTCGGAATCTCATGAAGGTTATGGGAGCACCGCTGTAATCAAAATGCGTGAGAACTCGTTCAAACTCTCCGTGTAGAATGGCTTTGTTTTCGTTTCATTTAAAAAGTTATGCACAATAAAGTAGTTAGTAGAATTTTGGCATCCGAGATAGTCGTACCCACAACTGTACGAGAATATTTAGTCTAAGTGAACAATTTCAGCCTCTTACAAATCGGACCCAACATTAGAAGCTTAGAGCCTCGTTTGTGTTCCTCATGCTGCTAGTCCCCCACACCCTTTTGATCCCCTGTAATAAAGCTAATTCTGAACTTGTATGCCTTGTTGCGCCTTTGAAGATAACATGGGTGTCACATGAGTGGAGTGTTGAAAAACTCACTGCCAAAACAACAACACTCAGCCGGTTATAATACAGCGACACCATAGAAGACCGTTCTAAACTGAGTTGAATTTTGGCAACTCCTTCTCGATATCTGCATGTGACCACCGTAGTCTAGCGAGTAACGATTATATGTCGCGAAAAAATATTGAGCATTAAGTTTATTTCAATCACTGCAGGACCTAACCTCAAAAGTGGCATTATCCAAGGCAGCAACCCTAGACCTGGCCTCAGCCTGCCGATCCGCTTCACCCTCCAAAGTCCCATTTGATTCTTTCACAGACTTCGGCGCCACCAAAAAATGTCCAGGCCCATAGAAAGCCTTGAAGGGCCATCCAGAAGCCCTCTGACCTTCCTCCACCTCCACGGTCCCATTCTTGAGGCTCCCCAAAGCTGTAGCAGT
>NW_020170406.1:87051-97542 GCF_000524195.1 Echinococcus granulosus | reverse complement strand
GGCTGCTTTGTGGTTGGGTAGTCCGACGACAGAGATAGAAGGAGAGGCCGTCGGTGACCTCGTAGAATGCCGAGACGAGGCAATCGATGAGAGGCGACCAAGGTGTCTGGGGCTGGGACTGAGGGGAGTCCCTTGCCAGAGTAGCGTCCAGCTGCTGCTGGTGTTGCTGTGACTTTTGGACCTTCTCTAGAGCAATCTGAAAAGAACAGATACACACGTGTGAGGTATTCGCAACTGCTCCAAATTATTCTCAAGCACTGGTGACGCTAGACAGGAAGCCCGTCACCATAAATTACTCCTGTTTTCGATAGAAAAATTGTGCAAACATACACATACGCATCGAAATGGCTATTTCGTAAAAAAGCAATCCCTGTTGTTGAATCAGTGGTAGGAGACAAATGCTACACACACCGCAGTAGTGGCAAATTTTGCAGTCGATTGCAACAAACGCTGATGAAATTAAAGAAAATGTGAGCTTCGTCGAGATGTGGATCTTGCATATCCGTGGCTGTTTTCCCACGTTCACGAAACGATAACTGGAGGAAAAACAAACAAACTCAAAGGTTATGTTATTGGTGCAGATTTTTACGAGTTGATATATCAGTTATGTTAAGTAGATTTTCCTCGAATTCCACTTTAGCAACCACATCCTTGCGTAAGCATCAACGGAAAAAAGTCTGATAGAATAAGGCATTTCAGATGAACCGTTTTTCAAGTCCGATTTACGATCTGACGAAGCTACCATCAACCAAGTATGACAGCACTTGGGCCAAAAAGTGAACTTTGGTTAACAAAACAGCGCTGAGATATGTAAATACCGGAGGAGTTTAAGGCAAAATTTGCATACGCTCATACGATACAACCGCTGTACTGCGTTCCAGCAAACGATAGTGGAGTGATAGAAAGATCGCAGAGGACAGTTTACATTCCAGATAATCACGAAAAGCCATCAACAAACTGATATTCTAACAAGTTGACATTTTTGCCACAAGGGTCACTCGCCTGAAGCCAAATGTCATACACGTGACATGACTTGGGATGGAAAGGAAGGACAAAATAGAGGTGCTTCTTGCCGTATTGGAACAATAAAACACCTGAAGATAGTCCTTGACAGCAAGAGTTGTAACATACCGACATTATTGTTGTAGAGTGATAAAAACAAAACTAAAGACTGAGGCTACCTTTTGGTCACTTTTACTGCCCACAGCAAAAATGGATTTGGGTTTCATGAGAACATGCATTTCATTAAATGAAGGCCATTCCGTTTTAACGAGAGATTTAGAATGGTATTCATTTCAAAAGGTGAAAGAGTAGATCAGTGATAAGAAAAACATACGTGTCTACCCATTAGTTGCGCAGCAAGCGCTGACATCCCAACTTCTCGTAACAAAGTATTTTTTGCTAAATGATGAGGCAGGCAACCGTATCAGTGCAACCGAGTCTCGAGGCTAGTTTTTCTAAGTACAGAACTATTTACCGTTACTCCCCGAAACTGCAGTCCCTGCATATACAAGAGCTTTTTAGCAGAGTGGGCTGGTCCGAATTTCAATGAATTTTAGAGCTTAAGTTCCCATAAAAACGCAATATCTCAAAACACCACATTCACAAATCCAATTAAGGAGAGCTTGGGTAAATCTCAAGAAAACCAGCAAAATTCAAAAAGAGGAGGCTCATCGCGGAACCAGTCGAAACATTGCTGAAGCTTCGATGGGGGGCCCAATTACACGGTGAAACCATTATAATTGGTTAAAAAGCCTGAAGGACTAATGACTGCGCCCCTCAGTACTTGCAGATCAAAATGTGGGATTTAATGCTTAATAAATCAACTTTCACACGTAAATAGTGGATTCTATCAAAAGCTTTAAGATGTAGAAGGCCACCATAATGCCGGGGCTGAAGTCCTTGCACACCCATACACTAACTCCTCGGAGAAATCGCACACAAATACGTGAAAAAATAATGGGAGAATAAGAGTGAAATCATGGATCTGTCAGTCAAAACTATGTTTAATTTTCCAGCGTCTGTTGCTGAAGCATTACTACTAAGCAAATGGGACGAAATAAGGACAGAATTTATCAATTCAAATAGGAAGGTCTTAAACACAATCTGCACACGCACAGTCACACACACCGAATTCGCCTGTTCTTTGGGCTCAAATCGAGCATTCTTTGGGAATCCAAGCGTGGATACTACGTAGAGGTTAAATCTCCACTTAAAAGTGCAATGAGCGAACCTCCGATTGACCGACAACTCGAATCTAATGAATTATTCTTCCGGGTTAGTGATTGCTGAGAATAAATACCTTCTACAGGGCTTACATCTGTGATTATGTGTTGCATAAATAGGTTTTGACTAGTTCGATAATACAAGATTTTCGAATGTGAGAAGTACGGAACTTGAGCGAAGAGAATTTCCCAATAAGCTCTAGCCAAATGTTTGAGCTATGCCGGAGCAGTGAAAAAGCATCCCTCCGTCTGGCATTAAATGATAGAAAAGTATTTTTTTTTCTCTTTCCTTCCAGACGCACTGCTCGCGCTTAACGAATCGTGTCGCCAGTACAACTTCCAAACAGTTCCTCCATTACGATGCCACCGAATGCAGCAGTGGCATTTAATTAGGCTCATTTTGCGGAAAAAGACATTTCCACAAACTAGCATTCCTGCTTGCTGACCTCAGACGTATGAATTAGTGTCGTTGGTTCCGAAGTAGCCGTTATTCGGAGAGTGCTACAACTTCCCGAAATCAAAACTTACTTCCCGTTAAAATGCAACGAGAAATCCACCCATTGGGAAAAAGTGATGAGTAGACAAGGATAAAAGTGGTGACAGAAACAGTCTCCACGATTAGTTTCCGGATGTTTTCTGACGGACCTTCGATTATGTTAACACACTAAGGCTACATTTGATCGTGGAATCAACGTTTCCCGACCTAATATTTGAAAAAACTTCGATAAAATTGTCAAAATTTATCAAATAAGTCAAACACCTATCAATCATGACATGAGATAGGGTAATGTGTACTTAAATTTATTTCAGCCCGTGTATAGTGACATTTAGAGGGGTACATGTTGCCCATCGGATAAACTAAGGTCGGATCAGAAAACCCGAGAAAATGACTGTGTTTGTCCAAACGCACGGCTCATAAGAAAAGGATTTTATGCAAAGCCAGTGGTGTGGTTTCGACGACTTTTTGTTTCAAATGAAGGGTTATGCGACAGTCTACTCGACCTGACGAAGGTACCGCGTGGCCCGAAGTCCAGTACATCAACCGAGATGATAAGGAACGTGGTTTCAAACAGAGAAAGCAGCATGGGGTTCAAAGTAACTATGTGGTCTGTACATGGTCAGGGATATTCATTCTTGTTGCATGTTTAAGTTTTCAATTTTGAGAGGCGAATCAAACTTCAGGTGGACTGAGAATAGATTTTGCGTTTTATGTTACATTCATCCCACACAGTATGGGATCTTGTGCAATGTTTGATAAAAAGGTGTACCAGGTAAGACCAAATGATGTGACAGACAATTCAAAATCTGTTATTAGCCGAATATGGAAATCCCGGATCTAATTGGAATTGATACTGAGAAAAAGTGACACATTCGCCTGAAAAATATCGCTTATACCAACTGTCGAGTTCGTATACAAGTTCTGTTGTAACACTACCACAGCAAAGCAGATGGCTCGAGACATCAAAGAAACATAAGTTAATGGGGATTCGGCTGATGAAAGAGAAAAGGGTTTCCGCTCTAATGACTCGTACTGCTCAAAATGACCCTGGTGTGTGATACGTGAACCATGGTACAGATCTGTAGCAGCAGTAAGTTCGACTGCTACTAACAATGAAAACGCATCCATTGCCATCACAAACTTGGGATTACTGCTCCAGGAGACGCATTAGAATAAAACTAAAGGCAGGCCCAGGAGTAGCAAATCGCTATGACGACTGCTAAGCAACTGCCGTTGCGTGCACGGTGCCACGGAGCCCGCGCATTAAAATTTCCCATGGGAGCACAGTCAATCACTCGTCCTGCTTTCCATTTTTTTAGAAAACGGGACCCTCCACCACCATTACCAGTGCTACCGCATGTTACCAAAATAAGAAGTGCCAAAACGCAGATGCGTTCCTTGTCCGGCTTTTGGATGATATGGCACCCTTTGGACCTATTTTGCAATGGTTGGATTCTTATTTACACAAAACGGAGGAAGGCTAGCAGATTCCAGTTGTGTGGGAGAGCGCTGGTTAACTATTTTTACCCAATATGCAACAGAAGATTTTCCTAACGATCAAAAGAGGCGGAGAAATCCCCACTTTATCAAATCTAACAACAACTTGTATGGAGTATCCCCTCATACGAATTTCTACTAGCATCGTTCCAGCTTCATTCAGCCTACCAACTACACAATATAATTTTGCTAAAGGATAAAACACAACTGGGAGACCGGATAGACATGAGATTTCGCCTTAATATTGCCACTCTACCCTTTCATAATTTGAAACACGGATAACAAGCACAAGTTGAGGTAGGTTACAGCATTGCATGTCCTCATTTTCTGGGCACAAAAAATGTTCAATTAAAGCGCATTTTCTTTTCGTTAAGTGTGCAGAGAACAACGAAATCTTCGCTCAGGGCTCACTCCTCAAATGTTTTTCTCTTGGCTCAGTAAGATTGGGGAGTTTATTGAAATACCGACCCTGGAAACATTCTTCAAATATTGTGAAAGTATTGCATTAGCCTGGTATAGGAAAGTGATTGCCTTCTTTGCTATCAAAGTTTGGCTTCGCTAAATAATTAGGGTAAACTGTCTGCTTGAACGAATACAAAATTAAATTTAAGTTCACTGTTTGAAATTTGTCATTGTCTAATCCAACTCTATTGGTGTTTCAGTCCATCCTCCAGGAGTTTTCGTGCTTCAATTTGACCAATTTAGAAGGATATCTTAAGTGTACAGTATATTTTTCGGCAAAAGCATGAATATTCTATCAACCGTATGCAAAAGCGTCTTCATCTTACAATCGCATAAATGACTTCCTTGGCCTCTACGACAAGAAGAACGCCGAATTGAGATGCATCTTCTCCTATTTTGAGGTGCGTCAACAGTTTAGATCAGAAATAGCGTAAACGCAATCCGAAGCAAGTTTTGAAACGGAGGTTTGTGCAAATCTTTATGTGATGGTTGGACTCCAAGAAAAGCCCCGGTTTATGTGAGAACAAGCAGTAGGTAGTTGTTAAAAGTGCTGAAACCACGACAGCAGTAACAAGAACAGCGAATGAGATTATTCTGGAAAAAGTGAACCTAGACACCCAAAAAGAGGCTACTGTCGATTTCTGAACAGATAACACCCAAATCTATGTAGGAGCGTTGGATTCAAACCACTGCAAATGATTTACTACCTAGTCAACAGGGAGTGAGAGCGATTGTTGCCGGTTGGTTATTCGGCAACAAACATAAATTATGGAAAAAAGTTTACTAGTAGACACCAAAACGGGCTGATGTGAGTGTTAATGCTGGTTTTATGCAAATAAGGTAGAAATAACTACTCCGAAAGCCCCAAATGACGGGCATCGATAAGGACATTCTTAAATAGTTCAAAAAGAGATGAAAAACAAATGTGGTTGTGCGATATTGAGAACAGTGTGGCTTTAAAATACAAAACCGCGGATTGGTACGAGTTTTGAGCTAATTATACAGAAATCGGCGAGAGAATGGACTTCAGCAACTGAAAATACCAAGAAGCGAAGATTCAGTTCCTTAACAAAGATTAAATTAAGAAATGAAGCTTAATTTTCTGAGGAAAATAATGGAAGATACTATGACAAATGCAATAGCTAGCAATGGGTTGGGCAAATAAGTTCGTACGACCTTATAACAAGAACTGAATATATGCAGAAAGCCATTAGAAATATTTTGCTCGTCGAAAATATTTAACATTACAACATAACCTTTACCAGTGAGACATGTTTACAGCAAATTCCACTCTTGCGCAACCTTTTGTCCCTAGAAGTCAAGAAAAAAGTCGGTCCAGACACCTCCATTTCCATTCAGCTTCTATTCCTCAAGTGTCTATTCTATTGCACATGTAGTCATAGGATTGTCTAATACAGATGCCAAGAAAACGTGATAATCACTTGGGACTTGGAGAAATATCGTCAGGGAAGTAAGGATGAGGTTAAGGCGTATGGCTCTCCTATTCAAACTAAGATGCAATGTGGTATCTTTACGCGGACACGATTTGCAGTACAAGGCATTAGACCTTGCTTATGAAGTAGAATGGTGAGGGGAGGCACAAGAGAAGTGGAAAACATAGAGAAGCTACCAAAAAGCGAGAACATTACCCTTAGGCAATTAAGAATGCTATGAAAAACTGAAATGCATTATGCAACGAGAAAAGGCGGTGGCAAGATCAGTAATGAAAAAATTAGTTAAATTTGGAAAAAGGAAATTGCACTTGTATACATTCACAGAGATGTGTGCACACACATGAAATTTCATGTAAGAATCACGTCATACTGGCTAGCTTACCGACTTGCTTGAAAAGAAATACATCCATAAACCCTACTGTAAAGGGCACCGCACACCAAGACTCTATACACTTTTCGGACAGAACATGGGCTCTAGGGAACTCAAAATTTATTGGCTCCTAAAGCGCCTGAAATGTTGAAGCTCCAAGTAGCTTATTAAAAAGGTAAAGACTTCACCCCCCTCCGTCGTTTTTAAATAATCAAAGCAGAGCCATTCACTGTCAATCACCTTCTATAGGAAGTTTTCCATGAGCATTTAGAGGAGTAAAACAGAGTTGAAAGTAAGCTTAAATTACTTGAAATGCGTATGGAAGAAAGCAAAATGATTAGAGGGTCTCAAGAGCGAACAACTACAATTTCAGCCATTTGGCTTAAAAACCATCGAGGAAGCTTATCTAGAAGTGTTTAGTCAAGCGAATGGGACGGGAAGTGGGATTATGCAACTCTAAAGTGTGACATGTGGACGGCAGAGGCATGAAAGCAAAAAAACACAGGAAAGCATATGCAAACTACGACCAGAGTTGGCATCTGCATAACGGCACGTGTGAGATTTCTTGTACAACGTGGGCGATTAGTTCCAGAGAATGGGATTTTTCCTGCCAGCAAAATTGCCTCTCCGACATGGAACAAGGAAATAGTAGGGGCAGTGGATTAGCCAGCCTTACTCCAAGAGAGGAACTATGTATTCATCCGCACTATGTGTTCGACATGCAAATAGTCGGCAAGTGGGGCCTCAGAAATGATGAAATCGGATAGGTGGGTGTACTTCGGAGTCGGTATAGACGCTGCTGACAATTGGACCAATCTCTGAAACCCATTAATCGATGATGAGTTACACAGAAGCACAAATTTATACAAAACACAAATGCTATGCTGACTTTTCTCCTCTTCAATCCTTCAAGTAATGGCGCCTTTTCAACCCAATGGCGTCGACACTTAGGAGCATTGTAATTGCTTTGCCGCTCTTAAGAGTAATTGTTCAAGTGTCTGCAACAGATGTTATTTTTGTTGTGCCAAATAAACGAAATTCTTTAAGTTCACTTTGGTTTTTACCCAAAAATAAGACCGCCAGTTAGTCGCCGTTTGTCATAAACTCGTCCTTATTTCCTTCTTTCCTTGCCGAATAACTGACAGCTGTAGCTACCTTTCCTACACCAATCTATCAACCAATGAATGGCAAAAAAGTTGGAGGATGGGACAAAGTACAGGATAAGAAGAGGTTTGAGAAAAATGATAGAGAGGATAACTGCCTTCAACATTTACGTCCGTTGAGCCTGTAGAAGTCATCAATTTCCCAAAACAGTCGCGGAATCAGTGTGAAAGAGATCGGCAAATATTCGCTTGCAATGTTGTCAAAGAGAACTATGAGGCATGGATGTTTTTGATACACTGAAAAAGAGGTCTTATGTCCACAGCATTCCTTCATTAGAATCAAGTTTACGATTAGACATAATAAGCGAAGGGAAAGTTTGGTCACCGCAGCTAGTGAAATGGACGTTTACCGCTACTGAGTGAACTGACGCAAATGGCAATTGTCTGTAGTGGAGCGGATAGGAGTGGGCGAGTGAAAGGTTAAAGCAAATGATCACAGCTGCGCTGTTGTGTATGTGCACATGCGAGTAAACACAAGAAAACGACTAAACGCTCATTCTGAGCGAAAACGAAGGATTCAGGGAAAAACACAGTCGATCGCAGATGCATTTCTGACAACGGAATGTAACACTCATCTGAATCAGCAGGATCGTTTGCCTCTCAAATACAGACGGGGAAGCCAATGAATGAGGAAATTGAGCCATTCACACCACACCCCGTGCAACTCTCAAGCCGTAGCATTAAGACGAAACAGTTCAAACAACTGATGTGTTCCTAAGAGTCGTATATAATGGTGAATTTAATAGGCTTTAGAATACTTGTAATGCCTTACACCCATAAGAACCGGTACAAGAAGTCGCCTTTTCTCATGATGAGATGGGAGTTGAGAAAAACGCATGAATGGACGCCTTTCATAACATTCCATGTCCAAATTCCTTAAGATATTGGCGTATTCGCAACAATACACGCAAGTTTAGTTATCCCAACTAGGTATGAGATGAAGTTTATTTTGCGGACAGGGTTGAAGAAGCTGAGCTGATAATGATATTTTACGAGGATTTGAGCACTTAAAACTCGAATAAACAATTCCACACAGGAAGGATAGCAAAAAATAATAGGGAGTGCAGTGGTATATGAAAAGGATGAAATTAATTATTGCTTTAACTCAAAAACGATTGTTGACAAACTAGATTAAAATACATGATTCTCGTGTAGTCACTCTTTTAAGCACTTAGATAGTAATATTTTCTTTCGAAAACAATTATTGAAAAGTTGTCGATTCGAAAATGATAGCTTACCTCAAGCGGCGTTATACCCGTGTCTGAACGTATACAGACATCTCCACCATAAGCAATAAGTAACTCCAGCTGACCAATTTGTTCATATTGACAGGCCACATGAACGGGAGATGTTCCTTTCATTGGGTGAATATAGTTTGGGTTCGCACCCTGTAATAGAATTATCGTCACAATTAATTTACACCAAACTTGATAGAACGAAAAAACAAAGCCGCCAAATTGCACAGAAAAGGTAACGGTAACATATCTTCAACAAAAACGTATTTGAGCACTAAAATTATGGTTGAATGACTCACTAAGGCTAGGAGGTATAGACTAGTCTCCAAAACAGCGGTGCGAACACTGGCATGCAACTGCTGATTAAGATCATCAGGATGAATGACGCTAGGAAGTTTGAAGAACCCGTGGAACAAATATTTCTTCCGAATAAAATCCGCTTTTACTGGATGCAAAGGTGAGTCGGGTTGGGGTTTTTATCAGCCACCGTTGAATTTTTCGAAGACTCATTCCGTTTATTTAAGAGCGGCTCTAACAAAACATGTTCCCAAAACCTGTTTGCCCCAGCAAGAGCCAAGTATTGTACCATAAATAGTTGGGAAGGTCGCCATAAAGACTTGTATAAATGCTTAGTCTACAATGGAATATGTCAAAAATCACGAATCGCACATGGCTGACATGTCGTCCCAACTGTCTATGTATTGCGTTGCACTCGTCACATATAAAAACTCCGCGATTTATGGAAGCCCACTGAGGATTTTTCGCATCACAATCAGCACAAACAGCGGTGGCGGAATCCATCCACTCCGACACCGCAAGACGGGCTAACGCCAAAACAAACCGATGACTGCGGGTGGCTAGAAAGCGTTGTAAACAAACTCAGCAAGCCACCTTTTTTTCGAAGAAGAGTATTTATGCTATTCTCCCCCATTAAATTAGTTATTTAATTTCAACACAAGCTAAAAAAGAGTAGTGGCTAATTATTAACTTCACTGATATTTTATGTAGAAATTCCCCCTATTATTTCTAGCTGTTCAACTGTTGTTGCTTGCTCTTTGCCTCGTGTTGTGAATAATAAGCTTGTAATTACTTCATGCCTTAGCCACATTTCAAACATCACACTAATCTACGGATAGATTGCACTTGACCATTTTGAAATCATTTGATGTGCACATTGATCGAAGATTTTTCTCGGCTAAGACGCTCGGGAACTCTTGTATCAATCGGCATGTCAGAGATTAGGAAAAGAACTTGTATTGGGTAAAATTCTTTAAAGAAATCTGCACACTGGTTTTCCTCTTTCCAGGCCAATGGAAGGTACCTTTGTTTTATGATCATTTAAAATTTTCTATAAATGGCGTCTCGTTCTTACTTACGATGAAGGCTTTTAGCCTGAATTATAAGCGAACCTTGTATGGGTTACTCTGGTACTTTTGTTCCCTTATTCCACCACCATTTTCGGACTCTCCGATTGAGAAGACTGAGTAGAAGGGGACATCTTATATTTAGACAGTAGGAAGAAGGTTTACAGGACACCATAGTTTAATGGGGATCAAAGTTTGTTTTTTTTTAATAGTGGCGGCTAC
>NW_020170406.1:85186-86951 GCF_000524195.1 Echinococcus granulosus | reverse complement strand
GCCTGCCACCCAAAAGGCAAATTCTATCAATCATGCACTGCATAGCCCCTCATCTTTTCGAGCACCATCCGCAGTTCTTCCCTTAGAGCCAACACCTCCATATGCTACTCCCTTTGCGTCAGTCTTCAGTTTTTCTGCAGATTTCATTCCAGTGTTCGATTGTAGATGTGACTTTATAACGGGGCAAGTTATTGCAATGGACCGCGACGCAGTTGCATATTGCAGACCGGGTAGTTTGATGGCGAGATAACCTTCATTAGTCAAGATTCAGCTCTGCTTTAAGGCTGGCAGAACTTGCGATGCATTCCTGGAGACGCAATAGGCATAGAGAGCTGCATCGTCTTCCCCGAATGGTAGGCGCCAAACTGGCTGTAATTGTCATGTTTTTTGTCTGATGTATGACGGACACAAGTGTTCACGTACAAGGTTTCAAATTTGTCGCTTCTGTCTTTTTGGTCCTAATACGTACTCTGAAACCCTCATGGGTTAATACTTTCATATTTGATAGGAAAATAACAGTTGGTGCATTCTGTGATCATTTTGAGCCGTGAATCACTAGCGAGTGCATGGGCTGTAGGCCACTATGCAAGAAGGCACGGTCCCGGGCCCAAATCCCAAATCCTGTAGTTGGGCAGCCTTAGTACAAGCCTTGAGCTGTCCCGTTAAAGTGTGATCCGCTCTTCCCACCTGTCTATTACCTTACCATGCGGATGACCAGGTGTCGTGGGTGTCCATATGCAGGGAACAGCCAGGCCTCTGCATTACTGTTTTGAGCATGATAATTTGCAAATATGTGCTGGCGATATTTGCAGCCTTAGAAAAACGTTTGCGTTCGAATTCCCAGATGTTTCATTTTAGTGGTTGTTTTCACGAACAAGCGAAAACCGTCCCCATCATTCTCCCCCCCCCCCTTGATCGTCCCAGCTCAAGTTCACTTGTGATTTAAACATCCTGTCCTCCCTCCTTTGAGGCGAAGGTCGATCCAACACAGGAAATGTGTGACCAAGCCGACTCAGCGACCGCGGCTCAATCTCTGACGTCCTCCACAAGCCAGCCGCATGTTCGTACACGCACGCCATGTCGTCATGTTGATTCACCCACATCATTCCTGAAGGCTTTATTCTCTGATTATTTGACTGTTCGTTCCTATATTATCCAGGTAACTGGCATGCATACATATGAGCTCACAACAAATGACAAACCACCTGATAATGCTTTTGGATTCCGAAAATTTTACACAATCAAAAAAGTTTGATTGCGAAATTGGCATCCTGATCACTATACACCGTTTCGGGAACCTTGTGTTGATAAATCCACCAATTGAAGAAAACAGAAGAGACCGTTTCGACTTCTTGCGTTTTCATGGCCAAGATAAGAAAACTACAAAGTTCCGTCTGATTGATTGATATTGGTCAGTTTCTCACATGCTTTTTGCGGTCTTCAGTAATCACCATCCCATCCGATGAGACAGTTTGCTAATTGTACCTTGTAGAATCTGCCATTTCTTCGGGGTCAGTGTCAAAACTACATCCTACACGACAACACTGGTTTCAGATCTGTATTGTGCGCCTGAATATATTCATCAAAAGCAAGAATATCACCCTAGCTGTGTTATAAAAGTTTCAAGATTAGCCCACTTAGAGCAGTTCGCATAACATTCAAAAGAGACTGTTGAATTGTGGAGTCTGCAAGGCATTACCTGGAAGTCGTAAAGCCCATAGGACAATATCAAAGCCGTTTGGTGCCAGCATATCTCAGCCTTAAA
>NW_020170406.1:83522-85086 GCF_000524195.1 Echinococcus granulosus | reverse complement strand
TCTAACATTTGGAACTACATTGACCCGTGTAAAAGTCTAACGAATGGAAGGCATCCATCTTTATTCTTGGGTTCAGCTTTCTGTTATCTAGGCGCAGACGCAGACTTTTGTTCTTTTTCGTTATCGGAGTAACCGCTAAGAGCCATGGGGATTTTGATGGCTTTATGACCTCGTCTCTGGGCGTCTCGTCTGCAAAACGGTTTGTCTCATCTGGGGGAGGTGAATGGGTAACTGCCAGAACGGGCTAGCCTCGGCGATGTCTATCTGATGCTTCACGATCCTTGTTCTTCCCAGCATAACATCTTGCCATAATAATCCTTTCGTGCACGTAACCACCAACTCCCGAAGTTCTTCCCTCGCATTATCGGTGACGTGGCTAAGCCGTGAGCAAAGATAATCCAGTGTTTCCATTGGTGTTGCTTCAGTTTAAAATGGGACATTGCGAATATGATTACCACTTTCTTTTAGTGATGAAAAGGCTGCAGTGGATATCGTGGATAAGGTTTCTTCTGCAACATTCAGGGCGACTCTAGTGCTTCGTAGAAAATGGGTCCCAAGAATTACATTTCAAGTCTATCTTGAGCGTTTAAGCAATTTCACTCTCCAGGTTCCTTTATCCATATGGGCATGTAAAGATGTTTCCCCTACTATCACCACCGCCGTTCCTTATCCTGATCGTAGTCTGGCAGACGATGAAACAACCGTAACCTTTTGAAAAGGGTCAGGAAAGCTTTGAGACTTACTAATGACCTAGCTGCATCTGAATCAATAGGAAAACCAAATGCATGCTCTTCAAATTTGTCTGGGACTTGTAAAAACGAATGGAAGCCATATGAAAGAAAGCAGGCTAGGAAAAAGGAGGGCTCGCTTCACTTTGGGACTTGACGTGGAGGGCCTCAGTAGAAGTATGCTGGATTAGATTGACCGTTGTGGTTGGTGTGACGCGGAATCCCAACCAACTCCAAATGTTTTTTTCGCTACCAACTTTACCATCTAACTGAGGGAGTTAGTATCTGCGTGGACGAACTCCGTGTCTAAATTGGACGGTTATCCATCACTTGACCCCTTTTGGGGGTACGCTGAGAGCTCATTTTCCCCAATTCTTGCAGATTTTTTGCATGCTCCTTGTCATGTTTCCTCAACTTTTGATTAAGATAGAAGAACCCTGTGGATAACGTCTGCTCTTTCTGAAGGGTGACAGGTTGGGCTGACGTAATGCAACACTCAAATCGGTATCTAAAGTTAGCTCTACTTCCACAGCGGCAAGCAGGCAAGTGCAAGTAGGGTCTGTTCTATTTTCTGACTTTGGGGATGGGGTGGGACTTGGGATTGCTGACATGGCTCAGAGGCCAGTCCATTTAGCGAAGGAACAACGGGAAGGCACCTAATTGGCCCTTGTACCAAAACCGAGAATTAAAAACAACAAATCATTACGGAACTCCACCATACAACTCGGAGCTTGGCAAACGTTACTGATATTTAGATGTAAGCTGCCGTATTTATCCTTAAGGTTTGTAGAAAAAGTGAGGAGGCGACATGACTCGCGTTGCCTTACCGTGTTTTA
>NW_020170406.1:81811-83422 GCF_000524195.1 Echinococcus granulosus | reverse complement strand
TATTCACTTGTGACAGTACACAAAATAGAAAAAAAGACTTCTGATAGAGTTTAAGAAAACACTTTATTGCTTTGTAACGTGAAAAAATGGGGCGTATGAAAGATAGACGTCAAATGGTAATGCCGGAGTCCGATGGCTAAGAAGGTATTTGACTCGAGGTTTCCATGATGGTAGAGACAACTTATTTAATGTACAAACAGTTGGGAGGATGAAAAGTTATCTGAGGTATGAATTGCCTGAACGCTTATTTAACTATTGTTGTGTAGCCTGTTGTCTTAGAGAAAATCAACTCCTAATGGATGTTGAGGGACACCCTTCCCTGCACCAAAACCCATGTGGTTAGAAGCCCTTCCATATGGGATGCATCATTCAAAGTACTAATGTGCACCCACCAATAATTCAACCTAACGAATTTTTTGTTGAGGTAACATACACAGTGGGAAAATGCACCCCATTTTGACAGAACAGAAGCCACAGTAGCAACTGTTCATCGCAGCAGCTTACCTTTGCTAGGTCTCTAAGGTCAAGGGTTAGTGGAGGTAATCTACTTTTCCACATCAGTGGTAGAGGTGGGGCTCCATCCCACTGTGTTTGCCCCTTTCTCTAGACTGAAGAATTGTTTGAGTCAATCGTAAAACCGATTCTGTGGCATGGATCATACAAGAAGCATGATCTCACTGTCAATGTTTTATTTGTCTGACTTGACAGGCCTGCTTCACACCTGTGGGATGGGAATAGATGTTGATAAGTGAACAAATGGAGTTGATTATTTTGCTTGAATGCGAGCTGTGGGAGCTTGTTGTCAGGCATTACTACGGTGATTCCCAAAGGAGTTAATCACCTTTTTGTCACCGCTTTTTTAATTTCTCACCTGTGTCAGCAACAATATGCTGGTGGACAGTCACAGGATCCCACAGCCTTTGTTGTTCTCATCACGTGTTAGCTTCGCCCATCCAAATGACAACAGGCATTGTCGCTACCAACGCTACCAGACCCTTAATACACAAGTCCGTTTCTTAATTCTCACCAAATTGCTTTTACGGTTGGGGACACTGGACAGCTAGAAAAACACCATTGCAGCGCCTGGGTTTCCCTTAAAGTAGATTGCATAGGGGACATGAAGAGGACCAGCATCATTGTGACCGGAATCCTCAGATCTGGCTCATTGTCAGTGTAAAGTGCGCCCACTGAATGCAAGTCTCACTAAGAGGTAAAACAAGTCGACCTCACGTTGCTGACCTCTCAGCTGTGTGGGACATCTATCGCTGGCAGAGCACCAAACTCAACTTGAGGTGGTGATGAAGCCTGAGTGTCCAAGTCGAGGAGGTGTGAGGGGTGGTGTCACAGATATTTTGCATTGTTCTCAATGCCACCGTCACGGAGACCAAAACTGCTCATCCCGAAAGGATTCATGGCCCTTTATATGCCTGGTAAACGGGTGTACTTAGGTCTAATAGTCCCCATTCTGTTTTGAGTGTCGTTTTGTGAGCTCCCAAAGGTAAGTATTCTGTCCCTTTCACCGCTTTCGTATCCATGGCTGAAGATGCATCACACAAATTCCGTTGAGGTTCACTTGCTATGCTCTATTAGGAAGCTGCATTGAAAGTAAGT
>NW_020170406.1:59373-81711 GCF_000524195.1 Echinococcus granulosus | reverse complement strand
ACCTGGGTATTATTAATATTAGGGCTGGAGGAAGTTATACCGTAAAAAATCTACACATTAATGTAGTTCTACGGAAGCGTCTACCAGATTAGTTGTGAGGCAGTTGGCGAAGTTTTATAACCTTCTTAGTCATGAGCCCCCCCAACTTCTACCACCGAAGCAGATACCTCCCCCATCATACTAACCACCCTTCTCAGAAGCATCAATGAGAGTGGTCCTACCTTTGGCTGGAGGTAAAGTGGAGTGAAATCTACCACTGATTTTTCGTTAACAACATTAAAATACGCACAAACCCGGATACTGGGTATGTTTATTCGCACAGGAAGCTGGAAAAACGATGAAGTAGGGGGCATGACCTGCGATCTACGCTACCGTAGAGGATACGGAGCTACAGAGAAATGAAAGGAACCAAGACATCAATGAAGGAAAGGATGGGAATAAAAAAAACAGACTTAAAGACTTTCAGACGGTTACATTACCTATATACTCACCTGAACACTCAGTTCCCCCTAGTCCCCCACTCTACTACTTTGATGTTAAGGATCTTTCAAACACTGGGAATAGAATATATCTTCGAAGTAAAGGAAGAGGCTTCCATGTAAATGAGAGTGGAGCAACAGGAGACTTCCGCCTAGGAAAATACAGAGCGTCAGGCTGAACAATATCCTACAGTTGAGTCTTCGAACCCTGGTTTTGTCTCAGCTTCGCGGAGCGAAGACAAGCGCCAAATGATGGATAACTTCCCGTACCTAGACTTTATTATTCAGTCACAACTAGCTAGCCAGCTAAATTAGGGTGGTATCTTCTCTTGAAGCCCCAGCACATTATGGCACAGTTATTAGACACCATTCGGCGTCAAAAAAGTGGAAGGACAACGGGTTGAATGAGAGATTCATTTCACCAGAAAGATAACATAACACCTAGCAAAGTCACTGATCCCTCTTGGCAAATCTACTGGATCGAAAGTTTCATCCTGTATGGAAAGAGGATTCGGAAATAAGGAAATGTTAGCCGTCATGCGTTTACAGCTAGTCGTAGGAATACTGACCTAAAGGCGATTATGTAACAAAGGACGGGGGTTAACATTATTTTGTGGATGTAAGGTTTCACGTCTATTCCTCCTTTTCACTTTGTTCTCACTTCAGTACTGCCTAGCCACATCTGTCTGGGTTCAACAGAGCCAGTAGAAGGGTGGTGGAGGAGGTCTCGTGTGTTCACATAATCGACATCTTTATACAGGAACGGTAGACAACTCCTTAACGAAACCTATCCAGATGGTTCATGGCTAGGGTCGCTTTTGCTGTTAATAGCTTTCCAGCAGAACGCGGGAGAGGTAAATTTACCAAATATAGACGTCTCTGTTAGTACTCCTTTTGGGGAGCGACACCGATTCTCCCATCTGCAGAATATGCACTTCTTCCACCTCATTAAGATTTATCACTTAGTAGTAGAAATCAGGATAGATGTCCTTTTTGATCATATTCGCTTTTCGATACTACCAAGGTGGCGCCCCGACACTTCTCTCAAGACGAAAGAAGGCGTAATACTCGGTCAAAATATGCATTGTCAACACATAGTAGGGCTTGGGCTATTGGCATGGCCCAGAGGCCAGTCCACCGGACAAGGGTACAATGATGGAGCACTTAAGTGGCCCCCTTACCAAAACTGAGGGTTGAACAAACAATCGACGTATCAGAGTTGTGCTCCGGCGAACCCCTAGGAAGTTTAAACAACTGCAAAATAGGTGCAGAATCCTGAGCCTTCGCAAAGGTTATAAAAAGCTATGCAAATTTGGCGAACTCATTAACACACGAAGAATTAGGTTACGTACACCTTCTTTCGACCATCCAACTATAAGATAGATACAAACCTCCCGGATGATGAGAACTCAAAACCGAGTAAAGAATGCGGTCTTCTTATTCCTAGATGCAACCATAAACTCATACCCTTAAATGGACGGGAATTGAAACCTCACATTTGATCTATTTCGCAACAAACAAAGTTAAGACAACTTACTTCCCATACTTCAACTCGACTTACATCACTAATTGCCTGTCAAACATGTAACGTAATGTGGGAAGTAACAAGTGCCTTATTGAGCTTGGCCATCAACAAATTTCCAGAAAAAAGGGTTTTTTAATGCCTTATCTCAAGGTATATTACTGTTAATGTCACGTAGAAAAAGCTCTCACTGGACAGACGACCAGAACAAGTCCAAATGTGAGACCTACGCTACTGAGTCCTGACAATATAACTAAAAGCTGTTTTCCATCACCCACATTGCAGTACAAGTCTCCAAACACATTAGGATCAATCGGAACATAGACAGAAAGTAAAGAGCATTGCCAGAAAAAATATCGGTAAAGAATGACCCTCTTCAATTGGCCCACTTTATACACTCATTACATGAGTAAGTTTATTGAGCAATTCTCCAAAACAGATTATTCAGTTCAAGAGTCTGCATCTATGTATCAAATAGACGCAGTCTGTACAACTAAAGCAGTGGCAATCCTCAGTAGCTCAAAGAAGACAACCCGAGAATTCCAATAAACAGATAGGTCCTGGGCGGCCTATCCGAGTTGGCTATGATTTATCCCGGTGTAGGAGGCACTTCTCCCTGAACTCAGGCAGAGCATCCATGGCACTTTGAGGCGATGACTTGTGCACCAAAAGAAAGCCCTGAACCTGCGCTGCACTCACCAAGCCCCCACCCAATGCCGCAGCAAAAGACACTGCCAGAGATTCCTCTACAACTTCCTTTTCAGGATAGAAACGCGAAAACATGCGGGAGAGTTGGTCCTCAGTACACAGCCCTATCTCTGCCTTGAAGTCCACTCGTCCTGGTCTCACCAAAGCTGGATCCAGGCTTGATAGAGAAGGGAAAAATGTCAAAACCGAGGCTTACCGGTCAACGTAGTTTGTAGTCATGAAGAGGATTCGACCGTCAGTTGAGGCCACGCCATCGAGGGCGTTGAGTAGACCACTCATAGTGAGGCCCTGCATGCCCTCATAGGCACGACCATCTGCAACACGATGTAAGTAGAGATTTTGCATTTACATCGCTGAGCCAGATTAATGGGCTCTTCGCGACTAGGCAGGGCGGCATCGATGTCTTCAAGGAGGATGATCGATTGAAGAGGTGCGTGGGTTAGAAGGTGGTCCAACCTATCGGCCGACATCCCCAGATCACTGAGATTGAGCACACAGATGTTGTACTCGAGGTGGCCTGAGTTTACAATGTTAAAGAAGAAAATTGACACCGATACCAGCAAGGGCAGTTATAAAGCTGCTTTTCCCACAGCCTGGTGGACCATAAAGAAGATAGCCACGACGGTAGGGTATACCTCGAGCGGAATACCAATCGGGGCTGCCTGAAGGGTTTTATATGACGGGTTAACATTCGCTCACTGATAAACTCCTTTATATCCGCTGTAATGGATTCAGCTACGCCTTCGCCCAGGACGACCGAATTAAGCGGACGTCGGGGACGTGGATATCCAAATTGGCGCCACTCGGATCCGAAGGCCTAGCAAATGTAAGTAAGGGCGGACAATTGAGGCCACCTTGTAAATGACAGTCCATCCCTTATCCTTCGCGATAGCGGCACATCTAGCCTCCTCAAGAATATCCCTGAAAATCTGTGTATCGAAGCCCAGTGTGGTGAGAGTAACACTTTCAAAGGGAGCAACAGAAGCACCCTGAAGCGTCTGTTGCGATCTGATACGCTCCACGCGTAAAATACGGCCTTGGTAAAACAAGTAGTGAACACCGGTGCTCGGTATAAACTCAAATGCTGCTTTAATTCGACCAGCCTCAGTGCGCACGACACTTGTTTCGACGCTGAAATGCTGCCCAGCGCCTTTTTGTAACCTGCTGTCTCTTGTACAGCGGGCCCGCTTCGAGAGCCAATGCATGACCCATTGATAGGAGCTGTCGTGGCTGGCTATTTCCATTGTCAATGTCAGATTTCGACGAAGCAGAACAGAGGCAACTTGACCGCATCGACGTAATAGAGCCACACCCATACCCACACCAAATAAACCAGCACCTGCACTGAAATAAGGGTTGTCCGTAAAGATGCCTTTTGTAAAATGGACTAAGTTATCCATCTGCAAGAGGTTGAGATGGCCACCGACCAAAAAGTTCAAGGGTGAATTAAAGCACGTGAAAGGTAGCCAATAAAAGCTGGCCAAATCCGCATGCGTTAGCAAACCAATCAAGAAAAGATAGAGCTATCAAACTAATAGTTTTGAAGAACTTGATAGAGCATGATTACTTTGAACCAGTCCTCATTTAAAAGCTAAGTAATTGCTTTATTCAGAGGTCATTTTTATCATTGCTGAGCAATTTTTTACCTTATCATCGCAAAAAATAAGTCGCAAAAATGTCTGTTAAAAAAGTAGTCAAACTGTTTTTCAGCCAAAATATTTTAAGCTTGTTTTAATATAAAGTAAAAAGGTTAATGGTATCAAATTAAAGTTCTTAGATTAATTATAAAATGCGACATTAAACGATGGCAAAAATAAAGCACAAAATATAAATTGCTATAAAAAGGTTTTTTTCATTAAAAATGGTTTTATAGGATGCTGTTTTACCCTTGTTTAAATGCGCCACGTCGATTCGTTGAACGCCATATTGAGACTGTTGGTTTTCCAGCTGGTAGGTCGGGTGGCGTACGCAAGTCGGTTGCGCTGATTGATCACGTTGTTCGGACTACAGTGCGCTCTGGTGTTGTTAAGGTTGGGAAGTCTTGGTGAATCGTACACACTAGCGATTGGTCTTTTTTAAATTGTACCCGTGATATTTATTATTGGCAAACTTCCTAGAGTCAAATGGCGCATCCACGGTCACAGATAGGGTTGTGGCAGCCTATTAGGCATAACGCTTCGGGACGCGATGGTCATCTTCCAGATATGCTCCTTTAATCATTTAGGCCCTGGTTTATTTTTCACTTCGGGAATGCTTGTTTGCATGGTCTTTGGGTTCGTTTTAGTGTCATATGTAGGACATGGAACCGGCTGATGCGTTCGAGATAGCACTCCAAGGTCTCACGGCGAAGGATGATTCACTGTCAATGCCAGTCACTGAACAGGTCTCACCGGACTCTGCTATTGTGGCTGACGTTAAACCTGCCGAATCAGATAGTAATCAGGAGGATTATGGACTGGATATCATTTCAAAAGCTCTCAAGAGCGCCGGTATTACACCCTCAGATGTTCCCAACCCAGTTACCACTGTTGCACCAACACAAATCTACACGGTTATTAATCAGACGGGAAATCCATTGGTCCAAATACCCTCGGTTACCAACACTCAACTGAGGGTTCCTACCATCTCTGGAGTTGCTAGTCGCCTCATTCAACTCTCCAAGGTTTCTCGTGCTCCTACTATAATTCGAAAGAGGCCAAGTGCTGAGCCAGCCACTTTTCCCCCTGTAAAATTTATCCGCCGCGGTGACGCTCCTAGCAGCGGACCAGTTAAAATCGAGACCGTATCTGACATGAAATTCAGAACTCAGACATTGGGTCCTCAACGGATCCCAATGAACTACCCCCTCAATTTCCTCTCTCAGAAGGTGAATGAGTTCATATTCACTTATTTCCATTCACATTGGTCCATTCCCCAATAATGACTTGTTTTTTTGCTGTGCCCAAGCGAACTTGATTCTCGGATGGATCTTTTGACCCTTTTTATTGGATGTGGACTTATAATTTAGTTCCAAACAAAACATTAACAAGGGTTTTCTAATTCAGAGAGATGAGGAGATCGAGGAGGATGATTCCGACGATTTAGCACAGGCGGAGACGTACGCCGATTATGTACCTGCTAAGCGTGAGTTATTTTGATCAGTTTATTGCATCAGGCACGTGTCATTTTGCGCCGTTTGGTAAAAGGCGAGTGTACGTCGTGCAATACTGATATTGACTTTCCTGGGCCGACACGTAGTAGGTCAACGTTTTCGGCAGTTTAGAGTCAGATACTCTGTTAGATACCTGTGCATGCGTTTATTGCGGTGTTGCTTTGCTTTACGCCATTCCCCAGTGTGAAACGATGTGAAGCGTGACCTATGCCAGTGATGTTGAACTAAACTGAGTCTAACAAATTTTATGGTTTTTATTCCCCAGTTCATCTCGGCTGCAGACATCCAGACCCCATAGTTGAGTCCAGCACTCTTTCTAGCGTCTCCCCACCGGACATCCACTACAATCTTCGCCTCCCCCGTGAAGTCATTGACAGTGGTCGGCTCTCGGCACTCCAATTGGAGGCCGTCGTCTATGCAAGTCAACGTCACGAATGCATTCTCCCAAATGGGCAGCGAGCTGGTTTCTTAATTGGTAAAGTTTCATCCATTAACTTCAGCTCTAACGCTTGTGCGTCACATTATTCGTGGCAATTTAGCTTCTTTTTGTTTGTGCTCTATTGGGTCGGTGGGCTGACAGGCTGATTTGTGTGAATTCGCGACACATCATGGGGGGAGGGGATTAGACCTATCAATGAGTCACGAATCTCGTGAAGGCGACTTAATGCCCGAAATTGGAATATGCAGTCAGAATCATAAATTGCCTTTCATAGGTGACGGTGCTGGTGTTGGTAAAGGTAGAACCATTGCTGCCATTATCTACGAAAATTACATGCAGCATCGGAAGAAGGCCATTTGGTTATCAGTTTCAAACGATTTGCGTGTTGACGCCGAGCGTGATCTCCGTGATGTCGGCCTCACGAAACTTGAAGTTCACTCTCTCAATAAGGTGGGTTGCTGGCCTGCTTTTGCTTGGTTGTTGCGTGTCAGTCGCGTTTGTACTGATGACTTCCATTGTCCTGCAGTTTCGATATGCAAAGATTTCTGGCAAGGTGAACGGGAGCGTGAAGAAGGGGGTGCTCTTTTCCACCTACTCCTCCCTAATTGGCGAAAGTCAGGGTGGCGCAAAGGCAAAGTATAAAACGCGTCTCAAGCAAATTGTTCACTGGTGTGGCAAGGATTTTGACGGTGTTGTGAGTGTATTTCTTACTGTACTCCTACCACCTATCGTTAATATTACTATTTTTGGTCTTCCGCTTAGATTGTCTTCGATGAGTGCCATCGAGCCAAAAATCTTACTCCCAGTGGTTCACAGAAGCCCACCAAAACGGGTTTGACTGTGTTGGAACTGCAAAACCGCTTACCAAATGCGCGAATCGTCTACGCCTCGGCTACGGGCGCAACAGAGCCGCGAAACATGGCTTACATGACGCGACTCGGTCTTTGGGGCAAGGGCACTCCATTCAAGGATTTCAACTCCTTTATTCAATTCATTGAACGTCGGGGTGTTGGTGGCATGGAGCTTGTCGCTATGGATATGAAGCTTAGAGGAATGTATATAGCACGTCAGTTAAGCTTCCATGGTGTCAAATTCACGATCAGACCCGTCGAGATTGAATATGTGCTGTTGAACGGCCAGTCCTTCGTTAATGTATATAACCAATCTGCCGACTTGGTTAGTTCCGTTTTCACTTCATTTTTCCATGGTGCTGTATAAAGCAGCCTGGATTCCATTGAGATTCCATGTCTCATTTAGTGGGTTTGCGCTTACGAGTACTTCTCGGAAGCCGCCCGACTAATCAACGCATCGGACAAATACCGCAAAACCATGTGGGGCCAATTCTGGTCTGCGCATCAACGTTTCTTCAAGTACCTCTGCATAGCCGCTAAGGTTGATGCCTGTGTTGAATTGTGCAAAATGGCGCTTAACGCCGAGAAGGTGATCTCCCGTCATTCCCTGATTATTTTTGTTGAATTCTTCTGACAAATTCCTGGTTTCACCTTACAGTGCGTGGTCATTGGTCTTCAATCAACTGGTGAAGCGAAAACACTTGAACAAGTGGAGGAATTTGGAACAGATCTGGGGGAATTTGTATCTACTGCTAAGTGCGTTACTTAGTCCTCTCCAGTTGATTTTCGATTTCCTTTGTCCATATTTATGCGTCCAAAAGTCATTGACCCTTTGCTTCAGGGGCGTTCTACAATCGTTGGTCGAGAGGTATTTCCCCACAGCATCAAATTTGGAAAGTTTCACAGCCCGTGGTGAAAAATTGACCATTGCTGGTGATCGTTCGTCTTCGACAACTCTTACTCGAGCTGGTAGAGCTGTTGCTGGCGGCAAGGGTAGTGGACTCGGCTTGAAAGATATCCTCGGTGAAAAAGCTTTCGCCAAACTGATTGCTGGTGGATCTCTCACCGGGTACGACGATGATGATTCAGATAGGGGCAACCCGGGAAGTGTTGCTACGGGCACCAAAAAGGACGACTCGGACGATGCCGTTTCTGATGAGGATGACGACAATGATGATGAATGGGGAAATGAATCGGATAATCAGTCGAAAGCCAACGGCGGTGACAGTTCATCAGAATATTATGATTCCGACCTCGAGATAAGTAATAATTGTCGCGGTGGCGTGAAACGAACGAAAAAATCGCGAATCGGCGCCTCAAGTAAGCGCAAGCAGGTCTACGAGAGTGATGCTGCGGCGGACTCCGATGACGACGATATGGACTATGATGCCATGTGCGACACCTTCTTTGCCCGTCAGAGGGAGAGGGCAATAAGGCAAAATGACTCCCTCTGGGCCGATGAGTCGACGCGTAACCTCTCCGCCAAGTATTTCCTAGACTCCAAGTCGCCAGATGGGATGCTCGCCTCTAATGGCAGCGTCTCTTTGGAGGAGGCGCGAAAAAAATGCGATGGAATGAAGGAACTTCTTTTGGGACATATTGAAAGAATTGGCAGGTACCTTCCTCCCTCGTCCTTGGATGAGTTGATTGAAAAGCTGGGCGGTCCATCGAGAGTGGCCGAAATGACTGGTCGTCGCGGTCGTGTGGTCATGAACGACTCTGGTCGTGCTCTCTATGAATCTCGACGTGAGGGTGATTGTGCGATGGAGACTATCAATCTGATGGAAAAGCAACGGTTTATGGATGGGGAGAAGTTGATCGCCATAGTTTCGGAGGCCGCCTCCTCTGGTATCTCGCTCCAGGCTGATCGACGTGCGAAGAATCAACGACGTCGTGTTCACATAACCCTTGAACTTCCCTGGTCTGCCGATCGTGCTATTCAACAGTTTGGTCGTACCCATCGCTCCAATCAGGTCAGCTCGCCAGAATATATCTTCCTCATCTCCGATCTGGCAGGAGAACAACGCTTTGCATCAACTGTGGCCAAGCGTCTCGAATCTCTAGGGGCTCTAACCCACGGCGATCGTCGAGCTACGGAGACTCGAGATCTCTCTCGTTTTAACATTGACACAAAGCTTGGTCGTGAGGCCCTCGATATCGTCCTCAAGACGTGCATCTGGGGGGAGGAGGGAATTATCAAACCGCCAGCGGATTATCGTTCAGAAGATCCCATCGTAGCAGATGCAAAAACTCTGGAGCCCCTTCCACCGACATTGCGCCCCTACCACCAGTTTCTATCCGACGTTAAATCGGGCTTGCAAGGTGTAGGATTTCTCAATGGGCGAACGCGCGACAAAGACAGTCGTCACATGGTAAAGTTTCTCAATCGCATCCTTGGTCTCCACGTACATACCCAAAACGCCTTCTTCCAGTACTTCTCTGATACACTGGAAGAACTTGTGCGACGAGCGAAACGCGGCAATCGCCTGGACTTAGGCATTATGGATTTAGGTAGGGAAGGGCAGCCTCTGCTGACTTTTTGCCTCTGGGTAAATAATACTAATTATTGCTGTTTTCTTGCAGGTACTACTGGCCAGAACTTGGAGATTGTTTGGACCCGAAAATTCGACACGCGCTTCCTCTCCGATTCCACCCAGGTGTGCCTACACAAAGTCACCACCCAACGAGGTGTCAGCTGGGCCTCCGCCATGGAGCTTTACGCGCAGCACGATGGTGATGAGGACGGTTTTTACCTTCCGAAGCAGTCCACTGTGTCAAGAGTGATGCCTTTGCTGGCCTTCTGCCTGCGCAACAAGGCCGGGGATGTGGGGGACAGAGAGAGGCGGAAGATGAAGCGTCTTTATCGGGTGTATAGACCAAACACGGGGATGCAGTCTGAGCCTATGGAGTACGGCAAACTGACAGAGCAGTATGTCAAGGTTTCCAATCCTACCGACTGCCAGGAACATTGGTCCACCATCTATGACGAGTCTGCTACCAGGTGCATCCATCTCATTCAACGCAATCATTGCAATCGCGTTAGCGTACGCAATCCTCAGGTTCGTAAGCCCTTGCCATCTTTTTTGGCATTACGCGTATTTTGTCGATTGGAAATATGCTACTTTTTGCCCAACTTTTACAGCTTCTAACTCAGCCTAAAGTGCTACAAATTGTATCTAGCTATTACTGTACTGTCATGCTACATACTACTGCCTAAAATTAGTTTCAGATAGATTGGAATTGAGGGCTGGGTTAGTGTGTTTAACGTGCATGGGCAGTGAATCAGAGGTCCTTTTTGCTGTGGTTCTAGGGACGGTCAGGCATTTGTGAGGTCGGTCTCCGGGAGCGCACCTATTACGTCCTCAGCGGATCTGTCATGAACGTATGGACGCACGTAGAGCGAGTATTGACGAATCAGGCCGGTAATTCTCCACCGATGCAGGTGGTGCGCTTGAAGCCTAAGGATGGAAAGCGAATTGTGGGCGTACTCATCCCTCAGGATGGTGTAGAAGCCGTCCTTGACTGCCTTAATATCCTTCAGTCAAATCCAGATGACATTCACCTCCGGCCGGCGCCCTTGCCTTCTGGCCTTTCCCAACCAATTCATCAAGTTAGAAGTCTCTCGCGATCTTCTCTGCCTCCTCCAATCATAAAATCCACAGGACAGCCACCTATCGTGATTGGGAAGCCTTCCGTAAGGTTCTCCGTTGCTAACGCCACTAACACTAATGCTGCCGCCATGACGCGTAACCCTGTGCGCAATTTTGGGAATGCCACCGCAAGTACCATCACAACCGGTGTCGCTTCTTCCAACGCTCCCACCTTTCTTTCTCCTCGTATGTCTTTCACTGCCCTTCATCAGCCTCTGAGTCGATTCCCACTGGCCTCTCGTGCCCAATCCCGACTTGAGGCCGCTTTCCAGTGTCAGCCGATTTCACAGGCACGTAATATAGTACCTCAGCGCGTTTTCACCTCCATCAACGCACCGTCATCGCAGCAATCAAACTCTCCACAGAGGTTCGCTAGTCCACGAGGCTTCCAACCGTCGCGTCCTCCTTCCACTAGGGTTACTGCTCCACGTGCAGGAAGGATTAATTGGGTCAGCCAGGACAACGGCTACTATGTAAACAATCTTCCCGTCCAAGGCGTTTTTCAGCCTCGGTTACAGACACAGCAGCAGCTGGTGCAATTGCAACAGGTTTATCAACAACCACAACGGCAGCAGCCGTCACAACAAAAATCTCGACAACTGTCCCAGGTACCTCCAACACTTGTATCTGCAGCTAGTCCCAACAACACCGCTAATCCGTCAGTGCAGGCGGCTGTCGCTCAGCCTACCCAGAAACCTTTTAAAATGAAATTTGTTTGGAAGGGCGGTAAATAACGAACAACCGACTCTTGTATATTATTCCCAACCTTCCTCCTCTGTTAAAATACCTGTGTGCTCAATGGCTTTGCTATTATTTCCCCCAAAGTCTTATTTTTTTGTTACACTAGTCAGTGTGTGTACGTGCGCACTGTTCTATGAAATCGAAGCATTGGCAGGACCAAGTCTTGTGTGCCACCGAACGGTGCTTCAGGGAGAGATCCTGATCGCTGCATTTGTCTCAACCCCTGTTCCTTCTCCCTCTGTCCTCTTCCTGTCTGTATCCCCCTGCTCGATGAGCCCCCTGTGTAGACTGTATTTGCAGAAGCTGTTACATAACTCGTGATGCACATCAGTCTTTCTTTGTGAACGCAGATTACCGTTTGCGACGAAGTATGGAGAGGGAAGGGGATCCTGTTTCCCCCCTTTCCCTCTTATTTGTCCATGCGGCTGCGTTTACACCTACTTTTTTATATTGTGTTATGTACTAGCAACGACATTTGTCATTAAAGTGTCAGAATGAGCCTCGTCCCGAGGTTGGATTCTCAAGCTAGGACTATCGAGGAGGGTCACCGCTTAGTAAGTCTGTGTGGTTGGTGGGGTTAGATCCCACCCCCTTCGAAGTCGGGTATGTCAGCGGTGTTTGGACGATCGCGCATTTCAAGAGTGTGGACGAGTACGCTCTGACGATACTACGGTTGGGGAGGTGTTGGTGAGTGACTTTCAATGTTCCATAGTTATTTAGGTTCTTAAAACTGGTTTATTGAATCACTTGACCTATCAGAAGCCTTGTCGAGGTGTCAGTATTTTGTGAATTTTGTGTGGAGTGAATACGGGAAGTTCCACTGCTACTATCTTGATTATATCGAGCGCGCGTGACTTGCCTTTTAATGCGGTTATGATTGTTCTAGTGTAACAATTTCGATCAGTTAATCAGTTGTCATCTTGGCAGTTAGTTTCTGATCCGGTATTTAGTTACTATAGTGTAGGTGGTCAATAAATGTACACTGGTGAATCATTTAATTCTTTGTTTTGGTTTTGCGAGTCCTTAATCTCCGTAGGCTGTACTTCTGCTGGGCGGCATTGCCTTACAACAATACCAGTAGCCTCCTAGCCCTTCTGTGCGTCGGCAATATATATGTCTTCGTTCGCCGGCGGGGATGATTTGGGGCACTACGTAAAAGCCGCAAATCATGTTCTGATAATTCTACGTGATCGTAATTCGTCTTTTGGACAATATATGTTTGTATATTCGTCACAAGAATGGAGGAAGAAGTTCGGTAGAATGGCTGGATGGTTTCAGTCGCGTAACAGAAAAGGGTTGTAAGTTATGGGTGTTAATGGAACATCTAACCGATGGTGTCAAACAACTCAAATGGGGGGTGCTTTGTTGTAGCACCCCGCCCCGAGTCGGTTTTGAGGCAGAGATGAGTCATAGTACCAGAGCAGAATAAGTATTGCCGACATACAGGGCGACTGAGGCTATTGGTATGCCCAGCAGAAGTGCAAAGACGGAGCCTTAAGTGCTCGTGAAACCAAAACGAAGCGTTAAACAAACAAGCACCGCATTGCCTAGACACTGTCCTATTTTGAGCATCGTCCCCGGCGCTCCCCTTGGTCAACCACACTCGTCAGCGTTACAAGGTAGTCGGTGCTACAAGACAAACATTCACAAGCCAACCGCGCCAGTCATTGAATTTCTATGCAATTGAGAAGATTCTTGACTGCAACGTCACTGATTTCTCTTGGCAATTCTACAGAACCCGAATTTTCATCTTACGTGGGAACTGCACTATGGTGACGGGGCAAGGTGTCGGTCATCACGGCCTAAACGCAGTCGCAGCAAGGGACGGGGTTTAACCTAGCCCGGCGGGTGTAGCTGTGCGTCTATTCCCTCTCGCCACCTTTTCCTCGCTTTAGTGCTGCCCAGACATATGCGGGTTCTATCCACGTAGTACAGAGGTAAAGGAGGTATCGCATTTTTACTTAACCGAACCCTCCATGCAGGTACCGTGAACAGCTCCGTAATGAGCTCTTTCTGATGGTTCACGGTCATGTCTAGTGTCGCTTAAGTTGTTAAGTGCATTCCCCAAACGCTGTATTTGCCGCAGGTTGTCACAGATTCCCCAATCTCTCTGTTACGCTAGGTTTCGGCATTTAGGAATGGAAATCAAGGTAGTTGCGAGACTTTCCTAGACTGAGGTCGTCATAATACTAGTGTAGAATGCGTATTGCCGACGTACAGAAGGGCTGGGAGGAACTACTGGCATGTCTCATGGGCCAGGATGCCCAGCGGATATACAATGGTGGAGCCTTAAGAGCCCGTGAAGCCAGATCGGAAAGTTAACCAAGCAACCAAAGTGTTGCGTTGTATCGTAGCCAATTGTTAATGTATTCGAGATGGGAGAATTTCCCAAGCTCAAAAAATCTCTTTGCCAGCTCAAGATCGCGCGAGATACAGCCATGAGTCTTGGGTCGAGTGGTGTCAAAGCTAAAATATCTTTCGACCATTCGGGACTCTAAGTGCAGCCAAACTTCTGTAAATAAATTTTCCAGAGACTTGATTTCTCGTAAGAATGCGCGAAAAACGCAGTTTTAAATTTAATGAGATTTTGGATAATAATATCCAAGGCTTCGTAAAAGAAGAGCCTTGTTTGCAAATTATAAGTATTTGCTTTAATGCTTCATACTGAGGTCTGATAGAAGAGGTGCACCTTGACGTCACCATTCTACTAACACCCTTCGCGCATTCTATGTCCAGGAATACTGCACCGAGCTAGGAAAACCCGAAGCAATCTGTTTCGCGAGACTAATTTTCATCTTTTTTCTCATCATTTGAACGGATTGGTAATTAGTGGCCCATCTTTTAAGAAACCTCGATTTTGCATCCCTTTAAACAGAAAGTTTGAATTTTTCTTAGTCTCAGGTTAAAGCATAACCAAACACCTCAAAATATCGCGAAACAATGGTTCCAATTGTAACAGGGCAGGCGCTTAATGTTTTGAAGCCTCTCTTCCCATGTCTGGAAACCGGTGTTACTTACTAAGCCAAGTAGTATATATCGGATCCGCAGGAGCTGTAAAGGTTCAATTTCTATAATTTTTATGATGCTATTAGCGCTTTAGGCATTGTCGTTACATCTGCAGTTGTTTCCCTGAGATGATGCAATACTTTGGTTATTTGTTTAGCTCTCCGATTTGGTTCCGCTGGGATTTAAGACCTCACCTTTATGCTTCCGCTAAGCAGCATGGCCTGTACGTCGGCAATACACTTTCTGTCCTAGTATTGTGACTTAAAACCTTATTCCCAAGATTCTGTTCCAAACACCACCCTTTATCAAATGACTGTTTTTAGGCGGCAAATATCCGTCGTGGCCAGGATATTACCCCTACCGACAATACAGGTCCCAAACCGAACAAAACTCCAGATCCAGCGAAAATGTCAAGTGAGATCAGTAACATTACGGCCAAATGTCTTTTCCTTTCAACGCAAATGAGATGACTGGCGCGTTTGGTTCGTGGGTGTTTCTCTTACAGCACCGACTACATTATAACAGCCGACGAGGGCTGTTGACCAAGGATAGCTCCGAAGACGTCGCTCAAACAACGAAAGGGGACAACGTAGTACTTTGCTTATTTGTTTAACTCTTCGTTTTGGTTTCATAGACTTAAGACTCCGCCTTTGTCCTGCCGCTGAGAGCCATGGCCTCTGGGACACACCTTTAGCTGCACAGTCTTCCTTTCCATTGGGAATACATTTTCTGCCACGGTGTTGTGACTTCTTTCGCTTTCAGGAACGACTCAAGTGGCTACACCGGCTCATTTAAATTGTTGGCTTAGTCAGTCCATCAATTCTCATATTTATTAACCTTATTGCGCGAGATCTATGTCACTTTAAAGATGGTACTGCTTGTGATGTAGGGCGACGTTGTCTTTGATAAGGTTGGCATTTTGAGTTGGAAAGGTGGAAGCATAGTAGGACTAGGAGAGATTGTTCTCACTGTGCCTACCTGTACGCTGAGAAACGATTATTCCTACCATCACCAATGCTCATTTCGTCCCAGTACGCCTCTTAATTAAGTTCTTTTTAAAGGGAATTATCATCATATTCGTGTTCTTTCCTTTCTTGTAGAAAGTGCTGCTTGACATGGTTCCCATGCTTCAAGCCACTTTGCCATTGTGATATTTGTGTTTTGTAACAAGAATCCTTGTTCCCAAGGCAATAAGGTAGGAACTTTCAACCAATTTTTTGGAGGGTAACGGTTACTTAATGGATGGCACTCGTATTTCTATCAGCTGTGAGTTAATCAAAACTCCACTCGGTTCTCCGTCGGTCTGATTGACTTCATTGTGACCTTTGCTACTTTTCTGATATTTTTAAGCTCAAATACCAAGATGTTGGTTAAACCACCCTGATAGATGCTACTTGAGCTTGCCCGTTTTATAAATTGAGGTCACCTCGGGGATCAAAGGCGTAGGACCTGGTTTGTGGTGGAAGCTGTACAGATGGTGTCGTGTCCCAAGCATAAAAAGTGCAGGGCAAGTTTCAAAGATTGTCAATTTGTTCTTTACTTCTTCCACCGTGAATTTTAACTTGGTTCCTGGCTGGCTGGCTGACTGAAGTGTGATGAGAAATGGATTGTCTTGTAGTGCTCTGAGTTTTCAGAAGGGTTGGAGAGCAACTGGCATGATCCGGAGGCGATACAGCCCAGCGGAAGTGCAAAGGCCAAGCCTTACGTACTCACGAAACCAGAGGAAGAACTAGCCAAATAATATAAGTATTGTATAGCCCTTATCTCTTTTGACCATCGTTTCCATTGCTCCTCTTAGTCAACCTCCTACCGTCGGCCATCACAACGTAGTCGGTGCTGTAAGGAAACATCTATGGACAAATCGTAAATGTCATCGGATATGCGCACACCTGAGAAGATATTCGACTGCAACGTCACTGATCCCTCTTGACAATTACACTGGATCTGGAGCTCCATCCTGTTTAGGAACTGCATTGGGTGATGAGGGAATGCGCACACCGTCGTACATGTCCACCGCTGGTCGTAAGGAGGCTGGCCCTAAAGCAGGGCCATGCCAGTAGCTCTGCAGCCCTTTTGAACGACTTGGGTCGCTGCATTAATGGCAGCGGTCATCTAATCCAGTCCAGAAGCTTGACAGTTCTACTACCATTGGCTGGATAAGCAGTTTAGAGGAGGGCATTTGTGCTTTTGGATGGATAAACACGCTACTGCTCAGAGCAGAAGAGGTACCTAGGTCGAATGTACTTCGGACAATAGCCCCACCTGGTGTTTTTAAGAAGAATTTTAACAGCTGAAGGGACGCCACGCTTGTGTCATTTGAAAATGGTACTTTAACGATTGTACTACAGTTAGTGATCGTAGGTGTATATCCCCTTTTGAATTGCGATTGGCACCGAAAGGTCCTCATTGGAGAACTTTAAATTAGGTGACTCTCGATTTATCAGAACTGCTGTTATGTATCATTGTCGATGAGGTCGAATGTATTCTACTTTTCGTGGGAAATCAAAGGGTGATCATGGACCCTATCTTACGCACACTTTTAATGCACCGGCTACGATGTGACGGTCGACGCAAGGAAAGTTAATTAAAACGCTTTGTAAATGATTGGGCTTCTAATAGCAAACTTAGTTTTAATTCTCCTTGTGATTACAAGTGGTATTAATCCTTCATGGGTGGAATAGTATTCCGTATGTGTCACTACCTTTTACAGCCTAACTTTAATACATGTTTGTTTAATCCAGCTTTTGGGAGACAAACTGTCAGTTTACACCAGCCATCGACCCATGATGACGATCCGAAACTTAATCCTCTTTAGCCCCCAATAATCTGTAAACTTTCACCTTAGCCTTGAATAAAAGCTGTACTCCATCTAATGTTCTCGTTCTAAGGGTAGAAAACCAGGAGTAGAAGGGAGGGTCGGAAATTCATTTTAGAACACAATTGGATGTATTGTAATACGATAGTGGTTTATCCCTCGGCATTGGTGAGGCGCCACTTTTGTACTGTGAATTAGCCCCCTTGTACCTCGCTGGGTGGGCTGGCCTTTCAGGCCGTGCCAATAGCCCAGACACCTTCTTATGCTGAATACATGTATTCTCCCCGAGTATCGTGTCTTCTTTCGTCTTCAGGGAGTCCCTGGACGCTACAGTATGATAAAGAACCATTTAGTCGACTAAATCTTAGTAGCATTTTTGCATATTTGTAGCATAGCAATCGGCTTAGTGGCTTAATATATGTGCAAGGCTTTCATAGCTTGCTCAGCCCTACGTTCGATTACGCAGACACTCAAGTCTCCGCTGACTGTGCTTCATCCTGCCGGCATAGCATCCGGGCCGCGGTAGTAGCCTCAGCTTTTCTGTACGTCAATAACACTATCTCTGCTGCGCTTTATGACATCTTGCAACTTCAGGAGGAACTCAAAGCGGTGCTTTACCATTTTTAAATACACGTATTTTTCTGCCCACGCACGTGGTGCATATTCCTTACGGTGGTTTGACGTACTACTACTTCAGGATTGACTTTAGTCCTGCCTTAGTTTGGCAGATACTTTTATGCTTATTTTCAGTCATCCTGGTAAAAATGGTACATTTAAAAAATAAAACAAATTTTTAACACACGTTTTATTATTTATTCAGTGTATTATAATTCACAGACTAATTTTGGAAACTAACTTTGTCTTCCCACATGTTGTTTAACTTTCAAAACCACCCCTTTTAGCAAACAAGGTTTCTGTTAAAAAATAGCTATCTTTCATCTAATTTTTAGGTACAAATTTACTAGGAATCATTATCGTTCAAATTCACTACTCAGTTTAGCTATTTGGGAAGGTCAACGCGCGGAATACAAATCCGCCCAGGTCTAGCGCGTTTCACAGTCGTGAGTTGGGCATCATTCCCATCTACGTATTATCATTCCCTCTCCTGATTTTTTAAGATTGAGATGCAATTTTGATGGAAGTGCTTCGCTTCTTGATTGATGGCTCATATCGGTTTATACTTTTCACCCATTATAATTACTCATTATAACACTGCCCCCTAGGTCAACATTAAAAGCGTCTTATAATACATACAGTAATTGGATCTGTCTGCATTCCCGAGATTTGTTTTGCTTATTGGTGTGTTGGTGGCCCGCTTTATTTGATAGACGTCAAGTAATTGGATTTCTGTATTCGTGGTGTTCGAGCCTTAATTTGAGATCGTCTGTAGGTTTTATGGGCGAATTGGGAATGTGCTTTCTTGACGATTGCTGCTAGTTTCATTAACCCCCTTTAGGTCCACAATGCAAGGCATTTCTAAACATAACGTGAATGTGAACTCCGAAATCAAGTTGTTTGGTAGCTCCATATCTGGTATTCATACAAGACAAGAGGTCGCACGTTCTCTCCTTGAACACATCTGCAATCTTGACATTGATCGTGAGCCCTATGCCATCCGCAACACCAGCATCATCTGCACTATCGGTAAGTTTTCTTTTTAAAAAGAATTAAAGGAAAAACATTTTTTATTTGTGATGCAGCATTAGCACTGTTTTGATGGGCTTACTCAAACTAAAACATCTTCTGCAAGTCAGAACCTCAATTTTTTCTTCTAAATCGATTTCCTGGTTCAAAATATGCAAAATTTCACAATATTTATCTCTCAATTTATCTAGGACCGGCATGCCGTAGTGTGGAGACTCTGCAAAAAATGATGACTGCGGGTATGAATATTGCCCGCCTGAACTTCTCCCACGGCACTCACGAGTACCATCTAGAGACCATTAGACTGGTCCGTCAGGCTGTGGAAACTTTCAGGCCCTTTTTCCGTCCCGTAGCAATCGCTCTCGACACTAAGGGACCTGAAATTCGTACTGGTCTCATCGACGGAGTAAGTTTTCTATCAGCGTGGCTAACACTCAGGTTGCCTCCTTGAGCGGATGGCTTTACTTCTTCATCAGCTTAACTAAAGTTTTATTACTATCCTCACTTTTTACCGACCCAATCAGCCGGCATCTATTGCGAGCAGCTTTTGTGTTGATACCGAAGGTAGAGTCAGCATTATTTTCACTTCCCTCATGCACCGCACACGCACGTTGCAGCAAGATGAGTTCCTATCAAAATTTGTCCCTTTTGTGTGCATATTATTAATTGTAGTTTGGTTTGTTAACCCCTTTTCGATAAAATTTCATTTTCCTAGCGCATTTATGCGTTCCCACCAGTGCCCTTTTGCTGGAGCTGCAGCTCAAGGTAATGCATTCCGTTTTCCTAGTTACCGTTCGGCGTTGTATTTTTATATTAACTTTGGTGTTAAGGCGCAACTTTTTGGGGCTTTCTTTGCGATTTATTTTTGTCAACAAGTATGAAGTGTCGTTCGCCTTTGTCACGTAGATTATCCATCTCTGGTCACCCTCGATGCTGCTGTTTGACGTCCGAATGCGTTTAGCCACTTTTCCTACCTTATTCGTTGGCATTCGCACAGAAATTGCCAGGAATGATTCATAGTCTTCCCGGGTTTTAACACTATATTCATTCCGGCGTTCAGCGTTTTGTTACATAGGTTTCTAAATACGCTCATTATCGGCCCTTATTGACATACACTCACTGCAATATTCCAGAATCTATATTGAATAAGAAGACTAGAAACACATAGATATTGTTACTGTTGTATTAAGTACTGATCGGTCTCATTCGATTAAACTTTAGCTCGCCTTCAGCTTTCTTTTGGGGTTGCTGTAACTTATTCCAAACTGTCCTTTCTGCAGTGCGGTACTCGTGAGGTGACTTTGGAGTTCGGCGAAAAGATTCGCTTGACGCCTAACAAGGAGTTTGAGAATAAGTGCAGCAAGAATGTGGTCTACGTCGACTACGATCGCATTGTTCACGTCCTTCATGAGGGTTCCAAGGTCTTCATCGACGACGGTCTCATCTGCCTCGTGGTACAAAATAAGGGTACGTTTTTCCCAACACTTTGTGGAAATCAGAATGCCCTGTCTCTTAATAATGTTTTCACGTTTTACAAACCTTTGAATTAGATTGTAACTTCTTCACATCATCTTTCTCGGGGTTAACCCTCTCCCATTATTGCGCTCTTAAGTAGGCTGCCAGCTGTTGGATAAAAAGACTTAAGTGCCTCTCACAGCTCTGGGCTTGATAGATTGCCAATTTGAGCCTGAACGTGTCGTCTGATTCTCAAGTCCCAGTTCTTGTGTGTTAGCGTACTGAAATGAGTGAAACGTCACTCAGTTTTTGTTTTTTAGGTCCCGACTACCTGGACTGCGTCATTGAGAACGGCGGCAAGTTGGGCTCTCGCAAAGGCGTCAATCTGCCCGGTGCACCTGTTGATCTACCCTCAATGTCAGAAAAAGACAAGGAGGACCTGCAATTTGCCGTCGACAATAATGTGGGTATTGATGTATCCACTCTCAATTGGATTTGACTGGCTTAAATCCTCTCTATAGGTTCGGTCTCTGAAATCCACAGTCGGGTTTATAATCATTCAACTCAAAAGAATTTGTACTTTGTGGTACGAATTTAAGTGATTTTCTGCAGCTCTGGTGTATTCCCCTTCATTTCAATTTCACTGGCTTTATAGGAGCAAAGTTGGCTACATAAAGTTGATTTCCGGCCTCAAACGGATGTCGCGGTGACATAGTTCAGGATAATCCACATTCGGCCCTGCATTCATTTTGCAGTGTACAATTGAGTTTCTTAATTGGGGAGCCCTAAAACCACTGGAATTGAAACCTTTGTGACTGTGTGGCGACTCTGTTTTCGCCTAAGAAAAAAATACTGTGGAAAAAAATGTTGTTTACTGCACAGAATACTTGTTATCTAGGTCTACATCGAGCTCAAAGCCAGCTAATGCGTGAATCCATGTGAGATGTCAAGAGGCAATGTGGGTACCCAGTATTGCGCTACGTGTGTGTGTCCATATGTAATTATTTAGTAGCTGAGGATTTGTCTTTCCTCTTTCAGTTGGACATCATCTTCGCCTCCTTTATTCGCAACCGAACCGGAGTGCAGGAAATTCGTGAATTCCTTGGCGAGAAGGGCTCTCACATCAAAATTATCGCTAAGATTGAAAACCACCAGGGTGTTAAAAAGTAGGTTTCCTCCTCTCTCATAACTCCAGTTTGACGATATTGTCAGTAAAATCACTTGGATGTCACACCAGGCTGGTGGAGTTACTATTGTATGCTGTCGACCGGAACTTGGACCACCGGGCAGACACCACTAGCTTTTCTATGTTGAATATTCTGTTGTGTCGCTTCGTTCACGCCATATCAGCACAGACGAAAGCAAGTTTCCCAGTGTTTAATTTCTGCTAAATCAAGATCAATCTCTGTAACTAGTGCTTCTGCTGCTGCCACCGACTTAGCGTAGTGATGGTTTTCCTTCATTTTACCGAAGTGTCATTGGCTATTGTTAGTGATAGTACTTAGGGCGATCAGACATTCTGTCCGTGATGAGCTGATGCGGTAAAGTTGTAGCCGTATGCTCCTAGAAACTACTTTTATTTCCGGACCCTGCAACTTCCAGTACAGTAAAGTTTATCCTCGGAAGCCTTCAAGGAATACCCTCTGTTCTCTGCCTCACCATTCAGTTTCGATGAGATCGTCCAGGCTGCAGATGGCGTGATGGTGGCTCGTGGTGACTTGGGCATAGAGATTCCACCGGAGAAGGTCTTTCTCGCGCAGAAGATGGCCATCTCGCGGTGCAACCTTGTCGGCAAGCCGGTCATCTGTGCCACCCAGATGCTTGAGTCGATGACCTACAAGCCGCGCGCCACTCGTGCTGAGTCCAGCGATGTCGCT
>NW_020170406.1:56160-59273 GCF_000524195.1 Echinococcus granulosus | reverse complement strand
AAATGCTGTTCTCGATGGTGCTGACTGTGTCATGCTGTCTGGTAAGTCCTCCGGACGTTTTCCTATGAAAAACCACCGCCAGTGAGCTAGTGGGACTGTCTAAATCCCTTTACCAAGTGAACTTTGATTCTTTCGTCATGAATCCCTCCCTTGACTTCGACTTTGAATTTTAAGCACACAGCCACTGAAAGGCCTTGGCACCTTTACTAAAGCAGTCTTCTCACACCGTTTCCTAACTTAGGACCATCCCTGCAGCTATTCATGAGTCAAATGATACACAAGAGGAATACATTCCTCTCTAATGCCGCTTCCCCCCTCCTTAATAAAGTTGTAGGCTTTTTTTCTCAATGAAACGTTCTTTGGCGTTTCGAGCGTGCGATAGTTCTTGGGATTTAACAATGTAGTGAACTCTCGAATGGGTATTCCATAAATCAGAAAGGTGGGCCTGAAATAGGGCATATGAAATTCCACTGTCTCAATTTTAATGGTGTAAAACAACACAATCTCATGAGCATCTGTGGCTTGGGCGGTTTGACCGGGACCTATAATGCCAGCGTTTAGGCTGAAATGCAAGAGAGTAATGCATTATTTCATGAAAGCTTTTTAACTTTTTCCTCCCCGTTTTAACCAATTAGGCGAGACAGCGAAGGGTGCCTATCCTGTAGAGGCAGTGCAAACAATGGCAAACATTTGCCGTGAGGCCGAGTCAGCCATGTTCCACGGTCAGCTCTTCGACGACCTCAAGAGTGTGCTCGCTCTTCCTACCGACGCCACTCTTACCACTGCCATCGCTGCTGTCGAGGCATCCAATCGCTGCCTGGCTCAGGCTGTAATTGTCATCACCACCAGCGGACGGTAAAGCTCTGTTCCTAGCACTCTGATTATCCCAGAAGGTGTTCTAGGGCATGCAGAAGAAGTGGCAGACGAGTGTTCGGGGGTCGAATCATGACAAACTGATTAGATTAACAATTGACAGCTATGAGTGGATTTAAGAATATCTGAGACTACTGGATGAACTGCGTATGTCTATTCCAAATGCAAGATCAGAGAGGAACCAAAATATCGTACCATTTTGATGTTTTCTATACAGTCTCAAGGAAATCCAATTCCAAGTAGCTATATTTTGTTACAGGGTTGGCGTCTTAGTTGTTTTAGCTCTCGTATATCAGATTGTAGTAAAAATAACAACTTTGTGAGTGAAAGTGAATGCACTATCATCTGTAATCTCGTAAACGTTTGAGAGAATAATGGAAAGCGGCTTCGGGCAATTGGGCGTATCATGTTTCTTCCTTCAGCACCGCTCAACTGATTTCGCGCCATCGCCCGCGCTGTCCAATCATCGCGGTGACACGTCATGCTGTCGTAGCTAGGCAACTCCACCTCTACCGGGCTTGCCACCCCATCTTCTACGGAGGTATGTGCGGCTATCGTGGCTACAGTATGAAAATGTGTGTGCTTTCCCCTTGTTTAAAAGTTGCATGTCCACCGGAGCCTTTACTTTGTCAGTTGTGAAAAAGTTTCTACTTACAAATAGGAATATTTATTCAGGCCCCCAAGCATACGTGATCGTTTTCCCAAAGAGTGATGTGTAAGCTGACCCCAGTTGCAGTGTTTGCCTGTGTAGAGGCACAGGTCATAAAAGCACGAGTGGTCAAGTTTCCAATGTTATTGGTTTATGACACAGGCATCTTCTACTAACGCAACTTTCATCGCTTAATTGCTACCACTCCTTTTTCCTCTCTCCTTGGCCTTCCCGCTTTTCCTACGTAAGATTCGCTCACAACACGAACGAAGAGTTGAACGAATAATCCAAGCATTACATAAGAAATTGTGCAGCTACTTGAACAAGCAGTGGCCACTATCAAATCCCGTTCAAATTTGACCAGTAGATGTAGACATCACTCCCTCAAGCGGCACTTTTAAACAGTCAAAGTTACCATTTTCTCATTGCTTAAAGACTGCATGTGCACCGGTGCTTGTAAGTTGTCAGTTGTGAGAAGAAATTTCTGCCTCCAAATCAGAGAATGCATGCAGATGCCAAAGCATACGTGATCGTTTTCCCAGGGAGAAGAGGGAAAGCTGACCCCATGTCCAGTGTTTACTTGTGCAAGCACAGGTCACAAGACTACGCGTGACCTGGTTCACAGTTTAATTAGTTTATAGTGCAGGTATCCTCTAATAGTACAACTTCCACCACCTGGTTGTTATCACTTCATTTTCTCCTCTTTCTGCTTTGCCTATCTTTCCTACTTTTCCTGTGTGAGATGCGCCCACAACACTGTCCTTCAGATGGTCAAAGGTGGTTGCAAAGTTGGCCATTGGAGAGGTGGATATCCCCCGAGATGGAAGCTGTTGGGTATCCTAGCATAAATGGGCCATGGCAGTTGAAGTGACATCCACCACGAGGACGTCTTGACATTTAAAGCATAGATGTGTGGTCATTTCAGCATCCAACCTGTCAAGGTGGGCGTTTGGATTGGGATGTTGTCGATGCGAGGGCGGTGTGGGGTGGTGACTGGGATGGAGGTGGAGGTGGGGGTGAAGGCGTGAGTTGTGCCTTACCTAGCTTCGATCAGTCTTGCCATTGTACTTCTTCCCCATTTATGGATGGGGTTTAATGCCCGAAGCAATTGAGGCAACAGTCCTGAAAGGAAAACTGGCGTTTGCTCAACACCAACTAAGATGCTATTGGAGAGGGGTAGGTGGTTGTTTGGAATGCGCACAGGACAACCAACTCACAACTCCAACTCATCATTCCCACCATCCATTACCATTGGCATCGGTGCTGTGAACTTGAGGATTGAACAAAGGGGATGGAATTGCTCATGAGGCTGAATTTTCCCCAATTCAAGGGCACAGGTTTTGAATTCACGAAGGGCTTTTGGGAATCACCATGAGGGTCGGTGGTGACCGCTAGTGTGATTCGTTGGAACTCGACCAGCAGATGTCATCATCACTCTCTGAGATGGGCAAGTGAGATTTTGAAGGAATTGAAGTCACCTCTTTCCATTCATTGTGAAGTGTTTTTGTGGCACCTTAGTGTCCTTCTATTTGGTGAGTCCACGTGCCCGAAAGTACGGCATTCTGTTTTCCTTGTGAATGGGGAAATTACA
>NW_020170406.1:48982-56060 GCF_000524195.1 Echinococcus granulosus | reverse complement strand
GGTGAGCAATTGTGTTAGAGGTGGAATGCACAGTGGACTGGAGAGGGTATAATCAGTGCGGACTCACTGAATGTTAGTTGGCTTCTGTATGGTCTAAACGCACTGTGCCAGTAAGGCGATGCCTTTTTGAATCATCCCTGGAGCAGTGCAAACTCTGTCCAAATCGCTAGAGATGGTCATTATTTGGCGTTACATTCTGAAAGGAAAATTTCCACTTTACAAGTTTGGAAAACCTCTTTCCTCTCCTACCATTTGGCTTCTATGAACAAGGGAGGTCCTGTAGAAGTCTCCGAGCTCTGGCATTTCCATTGACTGGGCTAATCAGCTATCTCGTACCTGAGTCAATGAATCTGCGTTCTTTACACCTTGCACAAGAAATGTTGATTCTCGTGGCGCTTTTTGTTAATGAATAATCCAATTTAATAAGCATGTCTGGTGATGTTCTCTCAATTCTGGAATCATGGCATGGTGCTTAGTGCAGAATGGTTGAAGCTTGGCACACGCTCACCACTAGCATCGGGAATTCGTCAGGTTATGTTAATTAGTTTCAACTCGTCTTGGAGGAGTGAATACAAATGGGTAAGAAGTACTTCCAGCTACAAGAATTTTACCGTCATTCCATCATCAGCCATCGACGAGTTCTCTCAGACAACTGGAAGTGAACAAAGGGTTATGTCAATGAGGTCACTCAAGGCCTTCGCATGGAACGAGGGCACTGTTAAAATGGAATTGTGGTGTACGATGATCCTACTTGTATGTGTGCTTGTTTGTCTGCAGAGCCACGAACGGAACTGTGGGCAGAGGACATGGACCGTCGCATCAGCTGTGCCATTGACTACGGCCGCAAACGTCGCTTCCTTAACGACGGCGACAATGTTGTAGTGGTAACGGGTTGGAAGGCCGGATCAGGCGCCACCAACTCTCTGCGTATCATTCAACTTGGCACTCCCGCGGAGACCCACGTTCTCACCGTGTCAGACCTCAGGGGTTTCAATGACTAGACTTTAGTGTAGGTGAGACCGAAAGTAGCTTCTGGATTTCTATAATGTCATCAAACTGACTATTTATGTTCCCCCTTCTACTTTGTTGCCAATGCTGCTATCGATTCGAGCCCTTCCTCCTCCCATGTCTCGTCTACATCCCCTTTTCCTTTCCCTCTCTCGCCCATGACTCCTTTCTAATTGATTAAAAAGCACCAGTAGTGGCGGTCATTCATTACTCTTAGTTTTGCCTTTTTCCTGCCTGGTTGTGGTTTAGATGTACGAGTTATGTCCCTGTTATCCATGTCAAGTAATAGTAATATGGGTGATCGAATTGCGACTTGATAAACCTTCTTTTCAGTCTTTGAATTTTATGGGTTGGTACATGTCACAATGGATAGCTATACAAGGTCCTCTGCTAGCATGGTTACATGTCTTTGTAGCCTTATATGAATATATCAGACTGAGAATAAATGGTCATTGGAGTATTTGGTGGTACGACGGTTGGTGAAGGAGACTAGGCAGCAGCACCGAAATGTATGCTTTCATGTACCGTTTTTATTTCAATACGGATGAGATGGCATTCTTTTAAATAGGGGTTTAAGGAGTTACCTCAAGGAGCACCGCGTCTCTTATCTTTAGCATCTTTCGACGTGGAATTCATGTGAGTGCGGATAGCTGTCATTCCTGAAGGTGTTTTGTCTCTTGCATTAGCTCAGTACGTAGGAATTTGCGTGACAGGTTGGTTCATGCAAATTTCTCTTGAAAATCATCAACGATTTCACTTGCGCAAACCACAACACTCATTTCAGTAGGCTTTCAGCGACCAATGAATTTCCAGAAAAAGTTGTCAACCCTCAAGCCAATACCTAATGTGTCCAACCTTGACTCGTATCCATTCAGGCAGGTGAGAATTGGCTTGTGCATCGCAGCATTGTGAAGCCATGTATATTGTCACAACCTTAACTTTGCCTCCCAAATAAAGGTATTTCAGTCACGGGAAGGGTGGTGGATGAAACAATTCACCTTGACGACAAATGAAAACCATCTAAATGTTACTTCCAATGAATCCGAAGTGCTTTCAAGGCCACGAGTTGGGATAAAAAGGTTGGTGGGGAGGGTAAACACGAAGAGTAAGTTAGCATGCAATCTTGGCGGACAAGTGGGGAGAGGAATCAGTTGTGAGCAAACGATCGAGGTGATTGATGGGTGTGTCACATGTCCTTCCGATAATTCGCCCACGACGAACTCCTAATTTCACCGACAGTGAAACAAAATATCTGTTCGCTCCCAGCATTCTATTTTGGGTCGCTTGAGTTGGGCTGGATGGCCGTACATTTACTCAAAACTAGACTTAATGTCGAGTCCGTTTATTTTCTTTTTCCACTAGGCGATTCGGTGGCTGCAATAAGTTAAGTAATTGGCTACTGATCATATTTCGGAAGCATTTGCCTTCAAACCGGACTGATCGACCCTTTTACATGCGGAGATGTAGATACTCCAGTAAAGCCAATAGGGTTAAAGCTTTTTCTGTGGGGATTTATTTATAATAAGTACTGCAGGGAGGTGTAGTATACGTGACTTCGAAAGAGGCAACCCTGATTGGTTGTTGCTTTTCTCCCATCCCAACTGAATGCAATGCTTGTGGCCTTTTGCAGTTCCGAAAACTTCCCTGTACTGCTAGCTGGCTTCTTCGATGATGCTTTCACTTTGAATTCTGGAATTTGGATAACAGAAGAGGGAAAGTGTTCGGATGTCAAGATCTAGCTACCATCCATGTAAAATGTGTTGAGAGCTGTTTGGTGACCGAATTGGATTAACCGACTGTATGTGCCGTGCCAGCTTCCCAGACTGCGTTGATATAGGTGTAGAAGAGATTGGTGGGGCTTGCGTGTTCTTGGTCCACAGACCTTCAAAACAGGCACCTAATTCTCTGGTTAACCTTTCACTATTGCGCGTGTTGCATTCATGCTTTCCAATCCCACTCAAAAGTTTTGTGTGGATTAGCTACTGTATTTAAAGGGGGGATGTTACAATAGGTATTTGCTCACGGTTGTGACACCCCATAACACTCTCATTCACATCTGAATTATTACTACCTACTGTTTACACATCCTCAAAGCACATCACACTGGAATGCAGAGCTCAAGTTGGGTTCCTTTGATTTGAAAATCGTAAGTTTTAGCCCATAGGAAGATTTGGCAGCCAGCCAGTTTGGATGAGGAGTGATATTAGAGGTTGATGCTAGACGGTGGTGAATGCTGCACAAAGCTGGAGTGACCGCGTGTCTGGAAGTCTAGACAGCGGAGGGGTCACCGTTCAACCCACATTGCACCCGAGCGTACTCCAATATTTGGGCTCAGAAATTGCTCATCCATTCACCAACTCTCTAATAATCTTTGTGAAGGGGTTAATCCAAAAAGTGATTATTATCACTCATACACGCACACACACGCATTGCTTTTGTGAAATTTCAACCCTACCGTCAGACGCTTTATTTGACAAGGTTTAAAGTGGGAATTTTCACAATTGCTTACACTCCCCCCCCCTCCGGGAAATCCCCAGGCAAGTGGGCACCCCTGCGTGCCACAAGGGGACCATGACGGGGTAAACGCGTTACCCTTTTGTCCCAAGGTCACAGAAGCATACCTTGGTAGCGTGTTGTTACACAGCCAATGCAATAGCACTTTGACCTCAAATGAAAACAAATAACCTGAGCAGAGAGGTCAAAGTGAAATAAAACGAAAAACTAATAAACAGCACTTTAATTTTATTATTGAAATTTACCTGAGAAACTTGACCTCAAACTTAAAAACTATGTTTATTGGTATAGTTAATGTACTTACGAAGTGCAATTTATCAGCATCCAAAATTTTGAAAGATTTCAGCAATAGCACTACGCATTGGGGGCGTTTTAAGAACCCCAAAAATTGTCTGTCCACTGTAAAATAGACATTCAGATGGACTGGGAGATGTAGAAGTTAACAACTGGTGACTTTTATGGGGTCTTCCTATTTGCAGTTGCGTTGTTCCAAGATTCTTGCAAGCACTGTAGATCAATCAGGCAAATCATACCGAATTCTCCCATGAAATATTGTCTCACTGAAAGTGAAATCGTCGCATTTGCAGCATGGTTGACCAATTTTATAAGCAAAACGCTTATTCCTACCACTTTGACGTGTCAAGGTCACAAAGTGGGGAACCAACAAATAAAGTGGTTTTTAGATTTCTGCAAAGTTCACAAAAATAAATATTATTATGGCTACTACTCTTTTCCCCTATCAGGGTCATCGTGCTTTAAATTTGCATTGTACGGGATCATGACAAAATGTTGTTATTTGTGTGGATTTCCAATGCACCAGCTGACCGTTTTCCATTAGAGAAAACAATACTCTTGCCACAATAATATTGTTTTGCCTTACAAATGATCTCGGGGATTACCGGGGCTTCGTTTTATGGATCCCGATTGGCATAAATCACTTCGGAGTGTAAGTAGGAGACTATACGGTTGGAATCGTCACGTCCTTCGTGTATGCACACTTTGTCGGGTTCAAATACCGCAAACGCTCTCATTGTCCGAAATAGAAGGAAGGAAAATACCACTTAGATTTTGGACATGACAACGGTCTAGACACTAATTTAGGTGTCTAGTTCATTGTAAGCTCACTGTTTTCCAAGTTGAACATGAACCAGAGTACATGCGTACACTGTGTGGGTTTCGTAGCATAACGACTCTCAGGGTGACGCTAGGCGGTGAAATAACAAGCCAGTGGCACACGGATTGTTAAGATGAGCTGTAGAATCCAAACTTTAAAAGCCATAACACCAAGTTTACTTATTTGCTAGTTCAACGGCATGGTTGGCCTTAGGTGGATTTTTGGCCATGCACAACGTCTATACGGCTTCCAATTATCTGTGTTTCTGTGGACGAAATTTGTTTGATTTCAATGGTATATGGGGATACACAGACCAGTCACTCCTCGTAGTTTAGCCGGTTTCGCATCTCCTCTCTTCCAAAATCTCCATCTTATTTATAAAAGGAGAATAGATCTGGTTACAAACTGGTGTGCCCCATTGCAGCTTCGGAGGGGCTCTGAGGAAAGAAAGTGACGTGGTTTACTTAACTTATAGTTGTATTCGGAACACTATACATGTCTACCCACAGGAAATCTTCATGCCATTAAAGGTTTACGTGCCTTAAAAGTTTAAGCTAACATCGAAAATTATGGGGTGTACGACTACTTTTAGATGAGTAGTATGTTTAGCTGGATCAATGGGATGCAAAATGCCACGAACGCTCAGACCCTAAATATGTTGCTAGGGCAATGGTTAATGGGCTTTTTCGCTGTGACAATCATACATGACCACTGCATATGTATGCCTGGTATGCCGCGAGCCCAGGTCCTCAAATTAGTGAAGAATCATTAACTGAAAGAGAGAGATTTACTGTTAAGTCAAGCTACTGAGTAACTGTACTGCTATCCAGCCCATCCTGAGCGATTTGGAACAGACTGCTCTAGATTGACAGATACTCCACTCTGCTGCGGGCGAAATCAGGAGTTCGTCATGGGCAAATTATCGGAAGGACATGTGACACACCCATCAATCACCTCGATCGTTTGCTCACAACTGATTCCTCTCCTCACTTGTCCGCCAAGATTGCATGCTAACTTACTCTTCGTGTTTACCCTCCCCACCAACCTTTTTATCCCAACTCGTGGCCTTGAAAGCACTTCGGATTCATTGGAAGTAACATTTAGATGGTTTTCATTTGTCGTCAAGGTGAATTGTTTCATCCACCACCCTTCCCGTGACTGAAATACCTTTATTTGGGAGGCAAAGTTAAGGTTGTGACAATATACATGGCTTCACAATGCTGCGATGCACAAGCCAATTCTCACCTGCCTGAATGGATACGAGTCAAGGTTGGACACATCAGGTATTGGCTTGAGAGTTGACAACTTTTTCTGGAAATCCATTGGTCGCTGAAAGCCTACTGAAATGAGTGTTTTGGCTTGTGTAAGTGAAGCTGTAAACAAACATGGCATGCAAGTTACTTCTGAACAATTATATTGTCGCACGTTGGTTCCAGGAAGTCTAACACGGCCTTGTGTTTACCCGTGACTTTATTTCTGGTCTGATATTCACAACTCCAACGCTCATTCTGTTTTGTAATTCTTCTTTCTTTAGGTAAAACCGCTAAAAATAGTTCCATTTGCTTCTCGTAAGCTGGTTCAATGGTGGAATTAACTTTTATGAATTGATTTTCTCGGCTGAATATCACTTACATTTGGACTCCACTGCGTGTTTGTGTTATTACCACACCGAATGCTACTAGTTTTATTTAAGTAGCCGGAACGCAGTTTGTAGGGTAAAGGCCTAGCCTTGCCTCTCTGTGCACCTGTAATTATGAGACAGGCCTCTGCGTGAAACCTTCAAAATGCAATGCAGCGGAATATGCAACAATTTGTGGCTCAACTGCTGCATTCACGCTGGAATAAGTAGAGTCTGAAAGACTCAGATGCTGACCGACCATCAAGCACCCAGAAGACATGCTCTATTTGAAACTGTTATATCGAATCCTAAAAAGGTGCAATCAGCCATTGGCGCCTATATTCAATTATGTTGAGCACAGCTAATCTCCCTGGAACATAAATTGTTTCAGCTACAACTCTCATAAATTATTTAAAAATATGTCGCGTATGTGTGACACTACTGGAAAAACTTTTGACTTTGCCGAGGGTATTAAACAAAAAAGGAGGTATGAACCATCATGTCTGTCGAAACAATCTTATTTATACGCATGAAAGAGAGCTAGATGAAACAACAGCAATGGCCTTTTCCCGATCCCATGAGATGGACAAATTGCATACCAGAAATGCAAAGTACACAGACAGGCTCTTCCCTTGGCTTACGGCCAGGCTGCGGTAACCACACCACTATGATAGATGTTCAAGTGAGAAACCAATGCGAAAAATCGTCTAGAACATGCAGAATTCAACCGATGTTCAGTGAAACTCAAGTGATTATGCCCCCTCCAGTCCACTGTCGATTACCCACGGCGTTTCGGTGACCAGACCTCTAACAGAATCGCTCAC
>NW_020170406.1:46030-48882 GCF_000524195.1 Echinococcus granulosus | reverse complement strand
GTGTGCACCTAAGGCTCCGCCACTGCTCTGGGAGGAATGACCATTTCAGTAGTCTTAGACCTTCTCTACGTCGACAATACATATTCGCCCCTACAATTATGCCTTCCTTCGCCCTAAGGAAAGACTCAGAGTGCCGCAGTTAATCATAATTTCTTATATTTGATTTATATTACTAGGAGGCTGTGTGTCAGGGAATTGAGATCATGTGAAAAGACGGCGTAGAATAAGGATAATTCGATGTGCGCCTTACATGGAAAATGAATTAAGAAACAATTAAGAGTCAATTGTCCACATAAATGAGTTCTCACTATACGAATTGCAAGCGTGTAAAATCCAAAACCTAAGGCAACATCTGAAAAATAATGAAGGCGACTACAGCAACTAAACTACTCAAACATTAAGAAACCTATTTATTCAACCTAAACTTGTGTTCCCGAAAACGATCATTACAAATCCAGTCCTCTCTTTAGTATCTGCCGTATTTGAATGTGTTAACTAAACATAAGTTTAAGGACACTAGTCATGGTGTAAGTGAGACTTTAGAGTAAACGCAAGAAGGAAGGTACGAAACTCTAAAAAAAGGAAAGATTTGACAAAAACGTGCACTGGTCGCACTAAAGACAATTAAAGTAAAATAAAGCATGCGAAGCATGATTGACCGATAGCACCTAGCCGTGTTTGGGAGACTTAGAACGATTTGAAAAAAGTGAATAGTAAGAAGTGGGACTTAGAATGGTTGCCCGAAGGCCCTTATGTCACATAGTGCCAGAGTGAAATACGAGTTTTTGACATAGCTTTTCAAAGTTTTTATAACAGACGTCCCAGAAAATCGATAATTTTTATTTGCAACAAATTTTAGGTGTTTTTTGTCCTAGCTTGTTTTTGTTATCTAGAGTAGTACATAAGAGTCATACTAATTATCTGTTGTTTTAATTTGTTGCACCTGTACCGCAGTTCTCTTCTTGCCGCTTATGGCGCCTACGGGGACGTTTGTTCACAAGCAAGCGGTTACACGGGACTATGTGTTGCACCCCAGGATAAGTAAGAAATAAATTAAGCTTTTAAACCAATTTAAGGCTATAGGACTGTTTCTGGTGTCAATGGTCCGTTGGTTATCTTGGATGACGTCAAATTTCCTAAATACGCTGAGATTGTCCGCCTTACCTTAGCGGATGGTAGTGTGAGGAGTGGCCAGGTCCTGGAAGTCAGTGGAAAGAAAGCCGTTGTTCAGGTTTTTGAGGGTACAAGTGGTATAGATGCCAAAAATACGACTTGTGAGTTCACGGGAGATGTTTTGAGAACCGCTGTGTCAGAAGATATGCTTGGCCGTATTTTCAATGGGTCTGGGAAGCCTAAGGATGGAGGACCTTCCATTTTGGCTGAAGACTACTTGGATATTGAGGGCCAACCAATAAATCCTTACTCTCGTATCTACCCAAGGGAAATGATCCAAACCGGTATTTCGAGCATTGATGTGATGAATTCAATTGCTCGAGGACAAAAAATCCCAATTTTCTCTGCTTCGGGTCTCCCCCACAACGAGATCGCCGCTCAAATCTGTCGTCAGGCCGGCCTTGTGAAGAAGCGTGGAAATAATGGCGCAGAGGATGGAAACGACAACTTTGCTATTGTTTTTGCTGCCATGGGTGTTAACATGGAGACTGCCCGATTTTTTATGCAAGACTTCAAGGAACATGGCTCCATGGAAAATGTCTGTCTCTTCCTTAATCTGGCCAACGATCCGACTATCGAGAGAATTATCACGCCTCGTATTGCCCTTACAACTGCGGAGTATTTAGCCTATCAGTGTGAAAAACATGTGCTCGTCATTTTGACTGATATGAGCTCTTACGCTGAAGCTCTTCGCGAGGTAAGTCACAAATTTGTTTTACGGCTTCGCTTAGGTTTCTGCTGCAAGAGAAGAGGTTCCCGGTCGTCGCGGTTTTCCTGGTTACATGTATACCGATTTGGCGTCAATCTACGAGAGAGCGGGTTGTGTTGAGGGGCGAAGCGGATCCATCACTCAAAATTCCCATTCTCACCATGCCTAACGACGATATTACCCATCCCATTCCTGATTTGACCGGTTATATCACTGAGGGTCAGATATATGTTGACCGTCAACTGCACAATCGACAGATTTATCCACCGATCAATGTCCTTCCGTCCCTTTCTCGTCTCATGAAATCGGCCATCGGTGCAGAGATGACGCGAGAGGATCATTCGGACGTATCAAATCAGCTGGTATGTTAGATTTTATCAAAAAGGCTCCTCGACTTATTCACTGGCAGGAACTGATTGAGTACTTGTTTATTCTAGTACGCCTGCTACGCTATTGGTAAAGATGTTCAAGCCATGAAGGCGGTCGTCGGTGAGGAGGCACTGAGCGCAGAAGACCTACTTTATCTCGAATTTTTGAGCAAGTTTGAGAAGCTCTTCATCTCTCAGGGTGCCTATGAGAATCGTAGCATCTTCGACTCCTTGGACATTGGATGGGATCTTTTGCGTATCTTCCCCAAGGAGCTACTCAAACGCATTCCTGAGACAACGCTGAACAAATACTACCCTCGTCGAATGGGGAGGCAGAACTGATTCTTATCCTTCTTTACTCGGTGTCGTCACTTTAGATCTTGCCTCTGGCGTAGCGTGATTTGCGGTCCTTGCGGGAGGCTGCCTATTATGCATAATACTTTTTATCCGATCTCACACTTCTTTTGTGAGGTATCTGCCTGTGTGTTGTCCTAAGGCTGATTTTGTCGACTTAAATATAATCGCAGATGTGTTTTGGCTTATAATCCTTTCTAGGTGTAGGGGACGTTTTTGATGCGGTTGCTCTTAAACAGACGGAAAGT
>NW_020170406.1:16969-45930 GCF_000524195.1 Echinococcus granulosus | reverse complement strand
CACAGTCAAAGCAATAATTTACTTGAAATTATAAAAGTAATTACATCAGTTAATAATTTGCCGATGAATGAGTGCTGCCTTTGTCATTGGATTTTTTCTTAAGGATACCTCTACATGTGATGCGTTCTACCACATCTTCTTTTAACGAATAGGACAAGCCAAAAAGGCTTTTAAACTTTTTAGCGAATGTTATTTTACTTAGATGAATTTAGTCACTAATATAAAAAGATTCTAAACGATTGTGATTAATTTTTAAATTTATCAAACATGTAGGTCTTGTCAATTTTGGACTTTTTAAAATACACGATGTCTTGTACGTCCGTGTTCGTTAATGTTTCCTGCCACTTTCCAGTACTTCTGCCTTTTTTAAGGAAAACGTCAAAATCTGCCTCTTTATTTTTCCTAATTGTTAGGTAGCTTTGGTTAACTAATCAAACTAATTTGTTTATAAACTGCCCTATTAGCTGAGGTGACCATATCTTTCACTGAGCCACCCTTTGTCATGTGATTTTTTTTGTTTTCACATTTTTAAACTGCTCAAAACATAAAAGAACCGTGGTTAGCATGATGTATATGAAAAATTTTAAGTGCGTCTTTTGCGTTGCAGAGAGATTTTAATATTGCAGACAACGTTCATTAAAAACGTATGTTTTGCATTAAGGAAGTTCTGGATAATTGCAGACCTTTTTTGTGAACCGGTAGGGATTACATAATTTTGCGGACATTTTTCAAAGAATTAGTAGTCTACTTTGTCAAGCATTTTTTCTTATTTAGTGCCAATATGTCAAATTTGAGGTCTCATTGTTTTTGCCACCTTTTGTAAATTAAATGTGGCAACAATTACAAACTTCTTAAGCATTTTTTACTAAGTTTTAGTGTATGCAAAACAGCTTTCTCATTTATGGAACCTTACATAAATACTTTATTTTTTGAAATTTTGATTAAACTCTTAATAATTAAGTGCATACAAGGCTAATATTCTGTGCCTAACTAATTTTAAATAAAATACATGTATAACCACTTTCAGATCATTTTTGGTTATCGAAATTATAGCTATGCTCTCAAATTTTAGCCAAAAATAATTCGGAGGAAGAAGTTAAACCATGTACGTTTTTCTCCTTGGTTTCTTTATGTTTTTCCATAGCCGCGTGTATTATCTTCTGGTAGTTTTAGTACTGTAATCATCCCCTTGCCAAAACATTCGTGCATGTTAGAAATAGATAAATACAAAAATTTTTTTTTAATCTGTATTAAACAATGCAATAATTAGTTGTACATAATTTCTAAATACATTATTTTTGCACAAGTAGGCCATTTTTGTGACAGAATTTGCCCCGTTTACAGCCATGTTTCGGCTGACTTCCTTTTGTGTCTTAGTTATTGCCACTAGAATATGCTCTCCTAGGGATGTTACGAATGATCAAGTTTATGCTTTTCCTCTCAGTATTCACTCAACATTCAAGATTATAGTTCCACTAGATCGATGTGTACAGGAATTTTGTCATTAGAGGTTTATTTGCAACTTTAAACATCTCTATTTTGCAGCTTAAACACTTACTCTGAAACAGTTAGATAAAGAACTTGAGATATGAAGATTTGGTTGTTTCGTAGGCTTAGGATGTTATTGTTTAAAAAGAGCCTATTTAGAACCTAAAATTGTACAATTTAGAACTAAAGGCTCACGGTGAATCTCTATTTGCATTAACGTTACTGTATAAACTAACATATAGGGATTTTCTGGGGTAGTTAGAGCTTAAATTTGCCATTTAAGTATTTTTTTGAGTTAATTTTTATGAATAGTGATCATGGATAAGTATTTTAAATTAATGTTACATGCCATAATAAGAAACTATTTGAAGACCATCTTTGATAAGTTTTATTTTTTTGGATGCCTATTAACACAAAGCGCTAAAACAACCCCCTTTTTAGGCCCACCGACTCCGTCGCCCGAGGGAGAAGGAGTGCCTCAGACACCTTTGCCTTTAGCCGATTGCGCCGAACCGTCGGGTTAGTCTTTATGCCCATTACCTCACCCACCTTCCCCAAATGTCAACTTCCTCGCCTAATGCTGAAGGCTTTGCGAAAAGGTCAGCACTAGTAGCCTTTGAAATAGGCAAATGCGCCCTACGTTGTTCTAATCAGATAATCTTTATAAACACTGGTCAGATATCATGCTAAGCAATGAAGAAATCGGCTTCTAGGGTTCCATGACTCATGCCCATGGATTTTGTACTTCAACAGACACATATTAGGACTAGTTTAGTCAGCCGAAAGTAGGGCCAACCTTTTTCTGTCTAGCAAATACGAACGCATAATTTAAATGTGCTGATGACGTCGCTGATGGGCTGATTAGTAAGTTCCTCCAGTGGTGTGAGATTCACTTTCTCTTTTTGATCGAAAAAGCCAAGAAGAGTGATTTTATCATAGACCATAATGGTTCATGGTTCACCTTATTTACTTCGATTGGAATTAGGATGTTCACCCCCAATGCCGAGTTTTATCCTAAATAAATAACTGAACAAGTGAGTAAACAAAGTCAAAAGATCAAAGGATGACAATTAGGAGCTCATTTATGTGTTTATAACAGCCTTTTTAGACAAGCATCCTTCAGTAAAAACGAGAGTAGGTAAGTAAATTCCTGAGACCATAGAGGATAAAGTTGACCTTAAATGAAGAAAAATGTGCGCAAAGACACCGCAGATAAAGTCAGAAAACTAGTCAAAATAGCAGTTTTGACGTCTAACGAAAGTACAGCCAAATTCAACAGCCCTACAGCCAAAGGGGAGAAATATGGCTGCCTTTAATGTTCACTCAAGATCCCATGAGTATTTCTACTGAATCTAACTAATGTGACAGAATGTGAACGGCAAAATCGACTCCCCGTAACGTGTCTGGCGATGGTTTGAATGGGGAACTAGGAGCTTGCCCTCGAAACTACATTTTTGCATTGACCAACGAAGGGAAAGTGGGAGTTGGACCCACCATAGGAGCATTTTAGACTTAGAAAGGCACGGACTTTGCATATCCTCCCTACCATACTTGTGCAACTGAACAGAGACCCAACCCTACTGGAACGACCTCCTTCTCGTCACGGTTCATGCAAACGTTGTCACGGCATGGCAAGGTGAAGAACTGGGTAAAGTGTATGAATAAGTGAGAACTGTGGAAGACAGGCAAAGTGCCAGTGCATCCGTCAAACAGAAATGACTCAGCAGTGGCATATCCCACCACAGGCGCGATTGCCGTTGTGACTTCAAAGATGCAGGATGCGTAAGCCTACCGCCTATTGCCGCCTCCTTCCTGGTGCATTTTTCAGCAAATCCGGTGGTCTCGGAACCGGTGATCCATCACAGGACTCCCACAGTCACCAAGTGTCCCAACTGTGAGGTGGAGGTGGTCTCCAACGTGACGTACAGAAACGGCATGTGCGTTTGGCTCTCCTGTGCAGGATGTGCCGCGATTGGGTGAGTTCATTCCTTCCCGGTCTTCTTCTCTCTTCTATCTTATGACCAGTATAATCATCAAAAAGAACTGTAAGGTGGATAAACAACGGTTGTATCATCTCTTTCCTCAGTTACGAAGGTGCATTACATGGTTTGATGAATTTTGTCATCATGGCCTAGGAATTAGTTTAAGTGTGCGGAAAAGCATCACTTTGTGGATGTCATTTAAAATTTGGTAAATGAGCTTGCACAAGTGCGCAATGACCGCACAAAATGAGGTTGTAGAGCTGTTGGGTCCTTTGCGATGATCCATATTTACTCATGTCAAATTGGTAAATATTAGCCGTTACAAATTGGAGTAAGGTGACATGTCGTGTTTAATCCGGATGTAATCAGTATGTTAAAACCTCAAACCGTGAAGTAATAGTGCGGCGAAGAGATTTACGATGGTACAAGATAACGACGGACTTCTGACTATAATGGAAATGAGAAGTATGGGCAAACTCCTGCTATTAAACTGAATTTTAGGGGCCATAAATTCAGAAGAGCTTCCTAATGCAGACAGTTTTTGAGATAGCAGCAGATACAGCAGATACACATTTTACTCCAGGTTTTGCAGTGGTCGACCAGAGAGAAGGAAACCCTTTCTCTGGCTATTGCGGAAAATTACTGTCTGTGTGGATGCGCTGCTCACTTGCGCCTCCAAAGCGTGAGGCGTCCCGATTCTCTCACTCAAGTTTAGCATCGCAAATGCACGACGTGGTTTCTCGGTTAATTTACGATAGCCGATAAAAAAGCAGTGAACAGTGGAGTGTCTGAATTGTGGTGGTGCATTTACCTCGGAGACAGGACACCGGTGGTGCATCAAACAGCAAATCATCTGTGAATCACCAGTTGGTGAAATTCGTCCTGACAGCAACAAGTTAAATTCCACTTATTATGTAAAGTAAAAGATAAATAGAAATGGTCAAATGCCATGTCTCTTCATCGGTGCCTTAGAGAATGGAATCCGGAGAACGTGGAAATGAAATGTTTACCTAAATTATCGCCTAAATAGTTCGAATGCCCACATGGTTGATGGTGTGAGAGAATGTAGGGCTGAGAGTGAAGCAGAAATGCCCATCTTTCCCTCCGTTTAAGGTTGCACAAATAAAGGCAGAACGTAGAGGAGGGAAGGAGGGAAGAAAGGAAATGTTGACACATTTTTGACGTTTTCAGTGGCATATTGGGCTGTTGTCTGATCCCTTTCTACGTGAAAAGCTTCAAAGACGTGGAGCACTCCTGTCCACACTGCTACTACCGACTGGGCGTGTGCAAGGCCCTGTAAATCCAACCGACGATGCCACCTTTTTTATGCCAACGAGAATATTTTGTCCCACACTCCTCCTCCCCCTCTTCCCCAACTCGTGTTTCTCTGACCACATGACCCCATGTTTTCAGTAAATCCCACTGTTGCCAGATGCGAATCCACCACCTTAAAGGTGTTTGATTGAGGAAGTGAAAGACATTCTTGACGCAGCCCAGACTGTGAAGCTGGTGGAATAGTGTGGATTTGACAGGAGGTTTTGGGCAAATGAGCGGACTCGTGTAGTGTTGGTGGATAAAGTGGAGCGGAGTGGAGTGGAGTGGGGAGAGGAGGCCTAGCTGTGTCTGACAGGTCAGTTGGCTTGGGGAATGGTGGAGGACATTACTCCACTAAAGGGAAACAGCTTTCTGCCATGCATGTCATGCCAATCAACAGTGTGCTGGCAGAGGAGGTGGTGTTTAGTATGGAAGTAGAGTGGTCGTTCAGGGAGGTGTTAATGAGAGAGTGTATGATTGCAACAGGGGTGGGAGTGGCTATGTGGATGCGGAGCGTTCTGCACCTTCAATCGTCTCTGTTTGTCCCCATGACGAATGAAGGAGGAAGTTGTGGGGAGAGACAGGTAGGCGAGGGAAGAGTTTAAGGGGGAGCAGAATGTGACCGTGGGATTCACATGAGTCCTGATTGATGGCAGTCGTTAATAGGTAGTTACATGGTGGGTGCGTAATTAAGTGATGGAGAGGTGTGCGAAGGCATGCAGTGTATATCAGGCATGCAAAGTGTTCACACGGTTTCCGGTAGAGCGTCCTGCACCGACTCGTTTGAACTTGTATGGACGTGTGCAGTGCCTACGATTGTTGATATGCAGGCGTTGTGGGGCATGCGAATGCATTAGTCCGGGCAACTGCTACACCACTGTCCTGTATTGTGCCTCCTCCTCCTCCTCCTCCTCCCCCCCTCCTCCCTCTCCTCCCCCTCCATCCCCCTCCTCCTCCTCCTCCTTCACCTACTTCCCCATCGTTTCGACGCCACCCTCGTATCGTGTCATGTCGAGTCATGGAGGTCTAGTGCAACCTGGTGGATGTGGCCCGAGTCTGCCTGCTTCGCGAATGCATGTTGAAGTCGGTTCGGGATCAAGTTGCAGTGGTTTCTTGTCAAATTTGTGTAGCATTTGAAGAAAGTGGGGCATGTGGTAGCAGGAGGCGTTGGCTTGAACACGAACAGCATGAACAATTTGGATCTGATGCCGAATCACCCAGGTACGCTCCATCACTCGACCACATTTAGGAGGCACGTCGTCCTTATTTCTGACCATGAATAAGTAGTCTCCTTCCGTTGTGTCTAGCGGGAGTGGTGATGACACACATTAGCGACGGCCACCTCAAGTGGGAGTGGGTAGGTTGTGGTCGTACGTTCTTCGTATTAGCAACTAACAGTTGCTTTACGCTCATGCGAAATGAGCGGACTAGATATAGGCGGGAGGACTACGGGCGTCTATAAACGGAATTATCCTGACATCTAGCGACAAGTTCTTTTACCAGGGTGGAGGGTGCGATCCTACCTTCCTGAGCAGGTGTTACGGACTGTACTGGCACATTAAAGGAATATCCTTCTCACAAATGATCTCCCGGAAACCAGTTAATGAAATACACCTCGCTTGCTTTGGAGACACCTCCGCAGTGTCTTGACACTCTCCAATCACGTGACTAATTGCCGCCTAAGGAATACAGTTTGGAGATAAAAGTGACGCCAAAGTGGACGGATCAAAGGCTGCGTTTGCCCCTAGATCCTAGAGGCAAACCAAATTCCAAACGTGGAATTTGCAAGCTCACTCTTCTATTAGACACGATTAGATAATTACACAGTGACTCTTTTAGCGAATAAACAACCTTAGAAGAAACACATTTGTGATTGCTCAATTGGCTGCCTTATTCCTTCACGGAGGCAATACTCGTTTGTTTTTTGAAGAAGTTTGGTCATCATTGATAGGAAGTTTGTTTAGCACTACAAAGCCTTTTATTTACGTACTCAATCAAGCATTTATTTATCCCTCAGCCTACCTACCCACCTTCTCTCCCATCTGCCCACCAACCTTTTACCTATCTATCTACTCGATAATGCCTTAAACTACTTAGGTATGTGTAAGGAAACGTTCTCCACTATGTTTTCTTCACTTTTTCACCGTCTTCGTCCTCTTCTTGTTTTCTTCTCTTTTCTTCATCCCTTCCTATCTATCTACATCCCGGAGGACTGACCGATCGTCTTACCTTCCTACCTATCTACCCCTCCATCTACCTACATATCCTAATACTTACCTATCCAACCATCAATTAGTTGTCCGATTCCTCGAAAAAGAATCAAGAAGAATGCAATCCTAATATGATTCTCTCTTATCTTCGGCTATGCAATAATGGCTGCCTTTATTTTATAGACTTTATTTAAATAGCGCCTAAATTTGCGGTACCTAAACATCAAGGTAAATTAACCCTTTTAAAGCAATATTATTTCTTCGGGAAAAAAAAACTTATCAAGCATTTTTGGTTTCACTTTGGTAAAAATTTGCTCCTTTAAGCAAGAATACACAGAGGAGAACTAACTTCCCTATGTAATGGCGGTCGAACAACTTTATTTGCCCAATTAGTCCACCAATTGACGTACCTCGGAAATACCAAGGCAGCACCTTTTGGTGTGCTTTATGTACGAAATGATAATATCTTTTAATGATAATGGTAATTGAGGGGCACCTAATAAATGCGTGCTGGATACGGGCCAAAGGACAAATTGATTTACAGGAGGTCGTAAAACGTGCGCACTTCTTCAAAGCCCCCAGTGAGTCAGCTCCTTCTGGGTAAAATATTGCCCTCGTTTGTCTCGAAGATCCGCTTCCTTGAAGATTTTTACTAGGAGTGCATCTTTAAAAGTTGCAGCTGGTGATTTTAATCAAATACAGGAGTAAATGCAAAGTGTGGCCGGAGTGAAATAATGGAATTTCAAAATAATTATTAATAAGAAAAGTGTGCTGTTATAGAAGGTGGTGGGCGTGCTTTGTGAGGATTAGGATGAATGAGTTTAAAAAACGAATAGTTAATCCATTGAAAAGAAGCCTTTTTTTAAATTGCCCTTATTTGGGTTCTCAGTAACGGTCATATTTTAGGCCTTGGCGGTACTTGTCGGCAGTTCCCTCGTCAACGCCTCAAGCAGTGGAGATTGCGATATTCGAATCAAGGCAGTTAGAAGTAGGAGAAAAATTTGCGATCGAGCAGATTACATGGGAAGAGATAAGCTTCCTGAGATCCGTATTATTCCTTTTAAGCAACTTTTTTCGTCACAGTTTCAAAATCGTATCCAATTTCTAACTGTAGATTTAACTTTACTCCTAACACCCTATTAGCCACAAAGCCTTCTTCGAGAAGAAAAGAGTCCCAATTCATATTAAATTTTATTGCCCTTATTTTAACACGAAGGTTTAGCTTCTTTATTTTATTTTTATATTGGAGAACCACATTTAAAACCCACTAACAAATTGCATACGCAGACCAGGCAACTGTGTTAAAAATGTGATTTTTTCAAGTCTTAAACAAAAAAGGGTTACAGTATTTGCAAAAACATTCTTTTTCAATTTTGCTTACAAAGCTTATCATTAATCATTTACGGTCTGCGGAGGTCACATAATTAGTGTCCACCATTTAAAAAATTCAGAATACTTCCCAACCACTTTTCCTTTTCTCACTCAAACCGCGTAAGTTTGGTGAATATTTAAATGCGGCAATGGCGTGTGTACAGGCAGTAATAAACTTTCCGTCTGTGAAGTGACCGTCACTACCACTGCGTCTCATTCTCCGCATACGCACAAAAGAGGAGTCCGGCTGCTCTGTCCCCGTATTCCCTTCTTCTTCCTTGCCTTCATATCCACGTAAATATCATGAGCATCATCCAACACTCGCAGCTCGGTGATTCATGGAGTCCAAAATTTGGTTTCACTTAAGCATAAGCCACAGCCTCCCTGAAATGATCCTCCATGAATCACTTGTCCTAATCTTCAAACATTCTTATAGCACATTTTCATGCTATGGTAATTTAATTCTGCGGTAGCAATAAACAATTTTATTTAGTAAATAATCTCACGAGCTTTAGGAAAATTAACACAACATTTGTTGATATCTACCTCAAATTTAGCACCTTGTTGGTGGGAAATTTTTCACCAGATAACGCCGATTATTTCCTTTGGCGACTGCACTAATGCAAATGATAATGCGTTGGAATTTCTTCATATATTTGATAACTCAACTTCTAATGTGCAAAATAAAATAAGGTTGTTCGAATACTTAACCGGCCCTTGTGTAAGGGTACAATAGAGCTATTTTTATAACAGGCTAACTTGGCGGCAGAGGCCAACGACCCTCTCCAAAAGAAGTAGCTTAGCGGCCACTAGTTGGACACGCTGTCGAGGTTTTATGGAGTAGGTCTTTTGAGATATCTGAGCTTGGGTGGAACTACAGCAGTGGGCTGGTAATTGGATAGGCATGAATGAAGTGTCTTACCACCGAGGCGGTAGCCAAAATGGAGGAAAGTAATAAACTCGAGGAACTAATTTATAAATGAAACCAAAATCAATCTGTTGGACAAACTTCCTCTTTTTTCAAGCTTGCCCAAAGCTATCTCCATCTGTACTCTTGTTAGTCAGCCATCACAACGAAACCAGTGCCTTAAAAACCACCTTTGAGGTGGTTCATCGATATATTCACCAAGTCTAGTTGACACCTGACTCCGACGTCAGCTTGATCCTCGTTGCAAACTGCGCTACGAGGATTCGCTGGCCTTAAACCGCTTGAGCTAAACCGATGCTATACGAATGTTCCTTATAATACTGGTAGCTACTTCTAGAGTGATTTGTCTTGGAGCAGAGCCATTTAATGTCTATTAGCCCTACCGTATATTTTGTGAATTCTTACCTGTACAAATAAATACAAGTTAGATAACTCCATACCAATATCGTAGGCAGCTCAAAAATAGGGGGTTTTCAAACCTTAAACAAGTGGTATCACTTCAGATCTAAGTGATCGTCTGTGATAAACGTAGGTTTGATAACCTCTTAGATATCCACAACAGGTGTCACCAATGTTCCGAAAATTGTTCGGTTGGATCTGATTCCTTTTTCCCTGAACCACACCAATGCAGCCTTTGAATCCTGTCCAAATCCTACTACAGAAGGGTTGAGGGGTTGTCAGCAGAAATAACGTAAATAAAATGTTATAATGCCAAGGTGAAACCTATAACCACGGAGAAAGAAGGATCCGTGTAGGTAAATTCAACCGTAAAAGCGATGTCTTATGAAATGGAAGCACCTCTCATAGACAGCTATTTACGCACAGACTCACAGCCATCCCCTTAGCAAGCAAGTGAGCAAGACCAGATTTAAACGAGCCGCTTCGCCTTTAAAAGTGTACTATTTCCGTTCCCATCCTTTTTGAACATCCCTAATGAATGGACCTACGGGCCTGCATGCACAGCGATGGCGGCGGCAAGGTATAACCCCGACATTACTTACCCCTTTCGAATGGTGTGCGGTGTTGACAAATGCACTCTCTTGCCTATGTGTATCGACACCTCAAAGACTTTAGCACATGAGAGAAGCATGAAAGGAGGGAACTTGGTGTGAATGGTTGAAATCAAGTACAATCACAAAAGACGAGTGGAGAAGATGTTGATTTTTCTAAATTGGCACATTAACTTCTGTTGATAAATTATACAAGGCGAATATGCTGATAAGCGGAGAGGCCTATGAAACATTCCTTTAAATCGTATTCGCCAGTGCAATTTAATGATCCTAGACCAGTTTATTTCGATTCGCCATCGGCGTTGAAATGCTAACGACCAAGGTGATTTTTCGGTGTCGAAAAATGTGAAAATCACTCAAACCGAGTACCTTTTCTTATAAAGGACAAAATAGCATCTTCCAATTGAGTTACTACAATGTCCCTTCAAAATGCTGCACCATTAAACTCCTCTGAGCTTGTCTACCTTCCTGTTCGAGATTGATTGGGCCGGGTACACACCGACATGCCAACCCTTGTCACTGGCAGACACACGGCCACCTTTGGACATTTAAACCAATCAAATATCACATTACTGTGTAGATGAGGGTACCCTCACCCTAATGTGCTGTGCTGGAAATCGTTTGTAGATACAAGTATCCACTAGTCTTACCTTGTGTCTTCATGGGCAGTAATCTTCATTCATCACCACCATTGTTTACCATCTTAATGAACGGTACTTCAAGTAAACCAGTACGCGACAGATATGCCAACCATCAGGAATGGGGCATACTTTTCAATTGCAAATATGTTTGGCATCGCCACAGCAACAGCCAAGCTTATGGCGGCAACTGTAAGGATCTGAAGTTTGACTTGAGGGTCAATCGTACAGAGTTGCAAGTTGAATATATAATCCTGTTCCTTTGCTACTTGTGCATCAATAACCAAGTTTTTTTCCCTTAGATTTGTCCTTCTATTTTCCATAGTCTGTAATCCGTTATCCTCGTTGGCTTATTTACCGACTTCAAGATGATCAATTGAACAGGTGGAGCTGCCGGCTATTAATCACCGTGAGATAACAGTGAAATCTTTGCGAAATCGGACCCCTTTTTGTCTCTGTGTGCACGACACACACACACACACACAAAGCGGTTGTGTTTACACACTGACTTCCGTTCATCTACCTAAGCCTTAGCCGTCTCAGCTAGTCACACATGCGGAAGTCGTCTAAGTGTCCAAAAAAGTGGAACAAAGCTGCTCCCGACACCAAATGGCACAGCACCAGATGTTTCGTGTACAATCGGGACGCGGTTTTACAAGTGTCCGGATGCCATGTTGCAGCCTCGTACTTGTACCACAGCGCCATTTTTCTTAACTGATGAAGCTCGGAAACAAACATTAGTACGCATGAAAATAAAACACTACTGAATTGCCATCAGTGTAAAATCAATGTGTAAAAATTTACATTTGATGTTAATTAGTTTATGCAAACAAATACTTGCCACATGTGTAGTAGCTTGTGATTATGAGGCTTTTTGTGATTTGAAACTTAAGGCTTGCGGACATCTCGTACCGCAGACTATAATGGTTGGACACAAAGTTGCTAAGAAGTAATTCATCTCAGTGGTGTAAATTTTCCAATGACCGCCGCACCCTTGTCATTGGCATTCTTAGCTTTGGTGTTCACCAGCCTCCATCAGTTATTCTCATGACAATTCTGTAGATGGAACGCCCGATGCTGGATAATCAGTGCATAATCTGTCAGATCTTGTGACCTTTCTACGTCTTTGTGCAACCAACATTAGCGAATATTACTGCCGAAATCTAAGTCTGTGAAAGAAATAGATAAGTTTGATCACAAATAATGTTTTCTTTCTTTGAGAAAATGTAAAAGCTCTTGTTGCTGCCTACACTAATGGGTACCCCCGATCATCTAAACCGAATTATTGTCACATCCTCAGACACCCCAAAACTCGCTCTGGATGTTTTTACCTGTCTAGGTCCTAAAAAAGCACCACGGAAGTCTGCATTTCAGGTCCGATAGAAAACTGAAACAACCGTACTCAATAGAATTAAAAGGCATAGTGGAATGACTGCGTTGAGACTGTTGGTGGATGGAAAGTTCTATTGATGTTATAAAAAATCGGAACGACCAAAAGCGAGATAGCCATCAACTTCGAACAGAACCTGTCTTTGACCCTATGAGCAACAAAAATCGAGTGTCAAGGCATGCACCATTGTTGACATGATATCACCATGATTGCAGGTAAGCATGGAACTTCCCTAGCCGCATCGATACGTGGGGATGGAAAAACCAAAAAGCATCTAATGGTCCTGTCGATGAGGGATCTAGTATGACCTCTCTACTTGCAAAAGGTTTGCCAAATGGCATCTTGTTAGGCTATGACCATTTAAGCACCATGAGCGTCAGAAATATCGCTAACGAGGTCACAGAGGGGTCAGCCGTTGAGCGGACCGCGGATAGAAATTCTTTAAACGTTAAACGCGTTTAAATAAACTAATAATGATTAAACCGTACCTGACATATTCTAAAATATCACTGCTAGCCAGTGAGGCCAAAATCACGAAAATATACTACTTGATTCACGTATAACTCGGCGGTGAAATCACAACTGAATCGTCTTTCCATTACTATCATACCCATGAGAATAAAGGAGGCCATTGGAAGGACGCTTAGAAAGCTGTCTGTGAGGAACTTTTGGCCTTAGGATCAAGACTGCAACTAATCGGTGAGAGCTGTGGCCCATCCTCATTCGACAACTGCTGCTTCAGCAGCATTTACTGCTTGACTAATCAAGCTTGAAGCTTCTCCTCTTTGGGTGAGTTTAAATCCCAATTTTTATTAATCATTCTCAAATATTTCACTCATTTCTTATCCCACACTTCTAAGGCACGCACTACTTCGTTCTCAGAAGGCTAATGTTTAGGAAGAAGCCAGGATTAGTTAGTCTTTTGGGAAGGCGAAGGGAGATGTTAACTTCCTATTCTTGTAAGATCTCATACCGTCTAAAGAATACCACTTATTGCCTTGGCTGGGAGTAGCTCTGGCAGCTCAGTTTAATGTTTTCCACTGGTGCTGTGTCCGTGTAAAACTCGTAATGCTGCAAAAACTCCATATTTTATATTCAGTTTTAAGTCTATTAAACCCACATTTTATGAAAATCATAGGTCCTGCAAAAAAAACAACTTTCCCGCATGTTTAGATAAGCCACCATGCCCGCTTCTGTGTAAAGCCTTGCGGCCACAGCATTTACTACAAATTCATTCCCCGAGACAGAGCCATGCTGGAGTCACAGATGAGATACATGCAAATTTCGGTTATAGCTTTGGCTTCGATATATCTGGTAAGCTACAGTTCTTTAAAATTACCCTTCTATTATAAACTAAGCACATTTCCTTCAGCTGTTGGAATCAGGGATAAATGTCAAGGGTTGATGTTCCATACCTAATTCAAAAACAACAATTTAGGTTTTTATAAAGCAAGTTATCCCTATACTGTAATGGCTTAGAGGTAGTGTCAGGTTCAAATCTAGACTTTCGATTTTCCCACTGGCAGTAAACGAGTAAATTTCAAGTGGGCACATAATCCACATAGTACTCTCTTGCCTCCATAAACCTTATACATGATCTTGCAAACATTTTCAAGACTGGCGAATTTGCCGGTACGCTGGATTTATCCTAGGGCGATCTGGTTGCTTGTCTTCACAATCAGTGCGCTCGTGTTCGTGCATTTCTTCCTTCCCATACAGGTGCTCGGTGCCAATGTCTTCGGAGTGGGTATCTATGTGGCGTATGTGTTAAAGACCATGCCTGAACACGATGGTGAGAATTTTCCAGTGGTGGCCGTAGTTGTCCTAATCAGTATCGCTTTAATGATCATTTCCCTCCTCGGCTGCATAGGGGCTCTGCTTAAAAAGCCCTGGATATTAGGAACTGTGAGTCATTTTGGTGGCAAATATAAATACTACTTATGTTTAATAAGTAGTAAATCATATGATATTTTGTAAAATTAAATAATCATGTTTGCAAAAAATACATATTCTTCATTAATTCACCTGAGCCTATGTTAAATAAATACGATTCTATTTCCTTCCCTTAGTTTTCCCTAGCTACAACAATCCTGGCTTTAATTGAAATTGGACTATTCTTGACCATAATTCTTGTAGCAAATGAGGTAAGTTTGCCTATTCATCTATCGTCCAGGTAGCGTGCATTAATGAACCAGACCTCCGGTATTTCAAGGAACGCTAGCCTGACGAATGCTTACAAATGGTTGGCCACATTGGACAATATGGTAAGGTGACCTCTGCGTTTACCTGAGCATATTGGCCACATAGCTATTTGGGTCTAAGGTACTAGTGCATAGGTTGCATTCACTGATGGAGTGGCTTAAAAACAGCTATTGCGATCTCTTAGTTCTAGTCCATTAACACACTGCTTTAAGGTCTTTCAAGTACTAAAGAAAATCAAGAGGCTTAGAAATAAGTATCGCCCAGATTCTTGTTAAGAAATTGAACTCCCCGGTCTAGATCTTGGCAGATGGAGGCAAAAGCTACTAAACTACCTAATTAAGTAGCATTCACCAAGTATTATCTCACGATTTAGGCACATAGTTGCTTTTAAATTTTTGCCATACTTATAACAACAAAATTGGCGGCTATTTTTACCCATCAGTGGAATTTACATCCAAATACCAATTCAACATGCACTACCACTTTTCTGGATGCCAGTTATTTACAAAACTACTACAAAGGAACAATTTCGGAGGCAATTTGATGAAAAACTCAAGTACCTATTTGTTATACAGTAACGAAAATGTTGTCGCATTAATATTTTTGATATCTTTGCAGAAAAATGAAGTCGAGCTGAGCAAAAGGATACAGAGCTATGCCATTCCACTTGGAATTTGTGTTAACTTCGTGGCAGCACTTCAGATCTTCTCCGGTGTTTTGGCCTGTGCTGTTATATTCGGAATTTAATTAAAGGGATTCCATTTAAGTGACAAAGAAAAAAACACTGTGGATGCTCGTGTTTAATAAATGAAGATAATCATACCCAACAAATTATGAGTCCTCCTCAGATAATTATGGTGAGGCTGTACAGCTAGTTTCATGGAGTACCGAACTGAAATTTGAAGACACAGGAAAAGCGGTAGGTGGATTGACATTCAAGGAAGGATCACATACTGTTAGTGCGGTGTTAAATGTGCTTCTCACCTTAAAGCTTAGTTAAAGCTCAGTGTAAGTAATTTAAAATCATCACTTTAACTCAAGAATACTTCTTGTACAAATATAAGCTGTTCATCGGCTCTTCTGTTCACCATTTTAACCTTATAAAGGCTTCAGAGAAGTCCCAAACACTGCACTAAAGCGTTTACATGTACTACTTCAAACACCTATATTTCGTTGAATTTCTTACGCAATGATATATGTGAGAAATCCTTTCACAATTTTTACAAATGGTGAAATTTAAAGTTCTGGGAACACACTTTGAAAGGTACTGATGAACCTTTAAGTAGTAGACTGTCCCAAAGCCCCTACTATTGAAAACATCAACTCAATGGTACTTGAAGAGATTCCTGCTCAAAAATTGACATTAAGCATTCCTGAAGACCTCGCTTAAGCCTTCTACGTTAAGCTACTCTTAGGCGATAAGGCGGTCCAGGTTTCAAACCGACACGCCTATCCTCAACGTCACAGGTATGTGGCATGTGTTCGACGTCAGAGTCCCAGTGAATGATCAACTACCACAGCACGCATTTTGTGCTGTTTGGTTTAAGCCTTACCACTCAAAATTGGAATGTTTGCCTATTCTCAGACTAAATAAATTCCTAATATTTTAGCACCAAACTGAACCAACTTGTTTCTGTCAATGATCTGGTGCAACCAATTATTGTGTTTAAGAAATATGGCAATAAGGCCATCCAACTGAACAGTGGCTGAGATAACAATTCAATCTCAAGGCAGATTCGGTGCAAATTCTATAAGGCGCCAGAAATGCCGGACCGTTTCCTCATAGCGGAACGGCTTTAAATACACTTGTGGCATTTTGCCAAATCATGTGACAGGTAGATTGGTTGGGATCAAGACGGCAAAAAGAAGAGTCGACTGATTTTGGTCCGGGGGAAGATGATCACGATGTCTTGTTTTTGGGCATTACTTCTGTGACCTGTGGTGGTAGATTTTCCTCTGAAATGGAGCTTGGCGGTAAACTGGTTAAATGCATTGCTTTTAATTGTATGAGAAAAGAATTCATAAAAGCAACCATTTACCAATCCGGGATCGTATCTTCAGCTTTTTTTGTGTTGGAACGTTGGACTGGATCGTGAAGGCCTTGAGGCTAGAGCCCTTATTTTTCAATGTAAATGAGCGACTAGAAACGCCCTTACAATCGCCAAAATGTAAATCTTACCGTTTTGGAAGTGCTACTTAATCGGAATTTTTTAAAATGAGTAGTATTAACGCAGCATTGGGATGAAGCTATTATTGACTTTTTGATAAAATTGCGCACCAATCAGAGGAGCCCTGCGGTCACGCAATAATCGGGGGTGCACGTCCACCCCACAGATGACTCATTCATACCCACTTTGAAACAATTTTAAAGTGGATACACACACCATCCACCAATGGACTAAAAAACAAGAGAAAGATACCTTGAATTAACTCTTTAGTGAAGGTTTTACCGAGGAACACTTTGACAAGTTCTCCAATAAATAAGGAAATCGTGCTTTGAACGCAAGCAATTTGCTTGCGACACAAAATTCAAGCCATCCAACTAACTCACTGCTTGCGACACAAAATTCAAGCCATCCAACTAACTCACTGCAAACCTGTTAATCAGTTAAATTAATTTCCCTAAATTGGTGGATTTTAAAAGAGGACTGAAATGTCATAAATAAACGATTACACTAGGCTTTGAGTGGTAAGTGTTAAGCCGAGAAACAGCCAATCGGATTAACGCATCATCTGCCTGAGATGCGGGATATAACACCTGGAAGGCGCTTTTTTCCTAGTGTTCTGCATCATACACTCAGCCATAACAATGGTGCATGCGCGACACTTTATCAGATGTGGTGAGAGCCACCACGGGAGTGGTCAAGCGAGAGAGCACAACACCCACCAAGGTCGTTGAAGTCGTCGTCACTGCGTCAGCCAATCAGATTGCAGGGTTGGGTGCGTATGTTTGTTTGGCATGCATGTACGTAAGCCAGCATACTTGCACACACGTACGCACGCACGCAAGGATCAGTATACCTCACGTGGTTGTCTTCGTGACATGCCTCTTCTCTGCGGTGTTGCTACCATCGGATCTAGTAAGCAGACATGAGCCTCTCCACTCCTCTACGGTTCTGGCGCATAGTTGTTCTTCTCCTCACCTCCCTCGCTTTCGTAAGTGTCAAACATTCTCCTTATTTGTTTACTATTCTCACATAAATCCTCACGATTGCTCGGCTTGCCAGTTTAGTCGTACAGTCTTCTTGAAGTACGATCATATTTGTCATGCTAAACAAGAAACGATCTTTCGAATTTTTGAAGCCTTGCGAGCACAAACAACCACACTGTTCAGTCCTACCGTGAACCCCATTAACCCCCTCTCACTCCTCCTGGCTATCTGACGTGCTTCAGCGCCAACTTGCGTGGGTGTAGGATGCGTCGGTAACAGAATTTGGTCAAGTGGGAACAGTTGGTATTTCATTTACCAAAACAATAGGTATGAAAATTATCAGATGTTGAGCGTATGACGCGAGAAAACAGTGAAACCGGTGTTGACGGCTCTAATGTGAAAACATTTGGCCACCCATTTCCTCTCAATGTTAATTTACACCTTCGTGAATTGATGTAACGAAGGTGCGCGCTGTGTTTAGCTTAAATTCACCGCCTTTTTTGGCTTATGCCTTTGGGGTGCCAATTACACTCCCTGGTAAACGAGCGATGCCATTCGTTGGTGTGGAATACAGTGTCATTCGTTCAGCTAAAAACTCCTGCTGGCCTGATGCCTGTCACAACTTGTCCACTCTTCTAAGGAGACGTGTTTTCTAAATCAGCCTTGAGGGTGTGAATTCACAATTACTTCCACTGGAAGTCACCTCTGTATGCGCACCAACGGCCAGTCTTTTAGTCTGTAACCGCGAGGCTCCCTAAATTATCACAGCAAATCCGTATTTCCAGGAGTAATTAAGACATTCTTCTAAAGACGTTTGCAAATATCTCGATTGCCAAATCCAGATACGCTACTTCTGTTGGCAGTCAGAAAAGATTTCTGCCCTCCTCGTTGAATGGAATGGTCACCTCTTACAACTTGATTAAGTACGTAAAATTTTCGGTATAGCGCTTAGTTGTCATCGCAACACAACACTCGGATTACGTTCTTGTTGTAATACTTTAATTGTTAGTTTACTCGTCGGTCTTGGTAACGGGCCGCTTAGGGGCTCCGCCAATGTACCTACGCCCAGCAGACCGGCCTCTGGGCCGTGCCAGTAGCCCCAAGCCCTTCTCTGCACTGACAACACGTCCTCTGCCCGAGTATTATATCTTCTTTTATCTTCAGAGAGGTCCAACGGCGTTACACTTATAATTAAACAGTTTGTCGACTTCTCTTTTAACCTTACGTGGTGTTTTGTACTCGTGTGCATGGGTACAGAATCGACAAAGTCGGATTCGATGGAGCTTCGTCTCAGAGACGCATTTTGTCACGATGATGCGACCCTGTACTGCTAAACTGTGTCAGGAAAATTATTTCACCTTACAGATCAACAAGTTCGACATCGGAGTCTCAGAGACAGATTGACCAACACAGTCAACCCTTTTGCTGATCAATTTGAGCTTTCACCTTTACCTATCCCCAGACTGTGCGAATTATGCATTCCTTGCAGTATCTTAGACTGTGAACCATCTTGTTTTTGTCACGATCTACCATAACCATTTATTGTGCTTGATGAATGCGGATTGAAATAACTGGACAATCTCATCGAAACGCCAGAAATGCAGGACCGTTTCATCATACCGAGACTGCTTTAAGTACACCCTCTAACCTTTCTAGAATGATTGAACAATTACTCCGAGATTATACAACTAAATGGCAAGATTTGATCAAGGAAGATCTTTTTGCAACTTTACGAGAACAGTAAGTAGGTAGTAAATAGGCGAGGTAAGTCCTATCATGTCTGCCATCGCGTTTGTACCGGTTCAGCATTGTCGTGGACTGCACGCACAAGCACACGTGAACTTTGAACCGGTTGTAGCACGCAAACAAATGCCTACCCTTCTCGTAACCTGAATCAGTGTTGGTCTTGCTCCAATGGCATACATGATCAACTTTTTGACAACACGACTCTTCATCCATCTGATATCAAGCGTAGGAAGGTTGCGTACGAGGATAAAATGTTCTTGCTAGCGTTTGATATGAGGTGTGAACTTCTAAAGGGTGTGTTTATCGTTCTGACAAGCATGAAGCCATTAATTACTATAATAAAAGTAGCCGAACACTACAATGGCCGTTGTTGTGCACTAAGATGTTAAAACGAAGCCGGGACTCGGTTTTATATTACAGCGCGAAGGGAATACTACTGCGGTGGTACTACACATAGGAGTAGCTGCAAGATACGCATCACTACTAACTACCAACCCAAATGTGGTGACAAGCCCATTTCAATATCGTTCATTGAGACGATTAACAACAATTGCAGAACGTGCAAACAGCAGTGTGCGATACCAAATGAAGATTCCTCTTGACGAAGGCGTAAAGGAAAGCCCATGGATACTTGAATCAACAAAAGATCCCAAGTAGACCACTTGGAAAGCTTGGCTAATCAGCAGTAAGTTATTCCAATGGTGCAAACACTTTAAGGCCTGTCGAACGGCTGTCAGTGAAGGTGTAGGATGCGGAGGGTCCCGGTAGCAACAGTAATTCCTGCAGACATTCTCCATCCAATCTTGGACGCCTAATCATCGCATAGATTACCTATCCTGAAATAAAGGTGTATAAGGGACTAATCTGTCTATGGCGCTTATGAACACAACACAATTATTTATGAACACGAACACCCGCATTTTGGAGGTGTTGGCGCCCTCTGGATACTGAGACGAGAGCTAAAGTGTCCAGAGCTGGTTTTGGTGGGAAGGCATTTTCCAAATCAAGTATAATTTAGGCATCGAGATAAGTGTATGGAGGTGGTGAAGAACTATGCGGAAAAATGGAATCACTTGTCTCTGCTTAGTATCGGTTTGATTTGAACGTTATTCTTGCTGCGCCGGCCTCGTTAATGCTGCGCGATAACATCAACAATGGAAGGTGGCACGACTATTTCAAAACACAGCAAAAGGTCACAACTCGGATTGGATTTAAAAACATGTCGGTTCACATTCATGTAAGTAGACAAAATAAAACAAAAACCCGGTGCCAAAAGCGCTGGGCGCTTTCAAAGTTGAGTGACCACTTGATTCTCCCCAGAAACAAAAACATCTTTTATTTAAATTGTTTATTGAGGCTCAGCAAATCTGTATGTGGTGCAACTTGTTGAAATTTGCTATTGTTGTGTGATAAGGGATACCTCCATGTATCCGTAACCCCAAGATTGCGGCCACAATGCCATTTGTAACAATGGGAACAAACATGGCGTTCACCTGAATGGTTGGTCGTGTGAGTCATTCAAAATTAATGAAAAAGTACGTATTTTTGTACATTTTGGTCCCCTAAAAGTGCAAGAAATTGATTTGACCTTTTTATTAGAGCTACTATGTTGAGGTGGCATTAACCGCCCCTTTAGAGCTGCTCTGTACTAATATCAATGAACCGAGGACCAGGTCAGTTTATGTTCTCTGCACGTAGTCCTGAGGACTGTTGTTTAGATTCTGTGTTTGTTCACACAATTTATGGTTAGCTGGTGCACATCAGTGTCCTTTCAGCACCAAAATTGTAAACGTTGAAACCTCACAGCTTGCTGTAGAACATCCAGCGCATCATTTATATCCCTGGCCTTGTGGACTAGGATTGTGTCGAATTCTATGATAATATCTGGTGATAAAGGAGGCCCGCAGAGACTCCATTTGAAACACAGAAGGGTTTAATGAGGTGAATGTAGTTCCATCCATTCAAAATGGACCACTTTATGGTAATAATAAAGGAGTGTTCAACTCAAACCGGGGCTTTAGTGGTGAAAAAGAGGTGTTGCCGTAGAGGTGTTCCATACAGTACTAACAGCAGACGTATTTGCTGTCCATGAGTCCTCTCCAGTCGAGGTATGATGGTGTATAACAATGTAGTGACATTACCTTGGGAACCCGAACTCACGGATATCTGTTTGTACAGATGACTTCAGAGCACACTACGATACATAGAAAACCATCTGAATAGTGTAAACCTCTAAGGAAAGACCCATGACGGCCGCGATTCCGCCTCAGCCTCTGTGGCCGTTCTTTTCTGTAAAAATTTGTGTAACGCTTCAAATGCTTCCTTATCAACGCATCCCACCGTACTTTGCTACTTAATTAACGATAGAAACAAATTATTATTGAAACACTTTTCCTACTTCCAAACTGTATATGCCGAAATTTTCTTTCTTTTAGTCACAGTCTTGCCACCACTTTGCATTCATTAACTTCGCTCACATTCCACATAGTCATTTTGCATCAGAAATTACGATCACCCACCCACTAATCATCTAAAAGTCGGCTTTGCCATAGCAACGCTTGTACATGAGTTTCAACCTTACCCAAACCGCTGCATCGTTGCAGCTCCTCGGGCTAGTCTTATTGGGCATCGGGATGTTCTTCTTCTTCGAAAACTGCAGAACTCACTGTACTCTCCTCCAAATCGTACTTCCATTGGCTTTGATGACTTTCGGTGGGGTTACCATCGTCACCACCAGCCTTGGCTACATCGGCGCTCTCGTAGTAAACCTTTGCGCCATCCGATTGGTATGTTGTCGATCCAAACGGCAGACATGACTTTGATACTCACGTTAGACTGTAGTACAGCTATAAAAGGCAGTAAAGATTGGAAGTAGCTTTCCATGTTGCCTTGCGTGGCTTGCATTAGCGTAACATCTGTTTCTTCCTTCTTTTTAAGTTCATCGTGCTCATTACACTGGTCTTCCTTGGTCAACTCACCGCTGGACTAACGCTTCATAACATACGAGAGGACGTAGGTTGATACTGTCCACCTTTTTTACCCAATTTTTATCGTGTCCACCTTTGTAGCTCGTATCGGCGGCTTCGAAGGAGATCCGCCAATTGATCGCTGAGGCTGAAAATGCTCTCAAATCGGAGGCCGACTTGATACTCGAGAAAATCCAAACACGAGTAAATATTTATTTATCTACACACTTTCAACGTTTGGGGTGTGCATGCAGGGAAACCTTGATCTGTCCCAATACGGTCTCAAAAATGCCGATATATTGCAGCGTCTCAGGTCATCTCTGAAGTTGTTTTTAGAGCGTACCAAAATAGAACAATGGTTTTTGATCAGTGCACAGTAGGGCTAAGGCGCTCTTCACTCTTGTCGATCAAAGCGACCATGGTGGAAGGTATTAATGAGTCCTTGGCGTTGCGGACATCCTCGTTGTTAACCCTCTCAATACCGCTTCAGAAAGGCACCGGTCAGGAGGAATGGGATTAACGCATTAAGGGAACCTTTTGGCCATCCACCTCTGGATCCGTGCAGGCTGTAGGTAAAAAGCAAGATCCTGGTGAGATACACAGAGTCCCAACTGGCCAAGTCAGTTAGTCAGTCGTTTTAAGGCTTGTTGGTCTTTCGCCTTGCGTAGAAAAAAATATGACCTTAGTCTCTTAGCTCATGGTAGGAAGCTGACGCCGAGGAGTTAAGCTTTTTAACTATACATAATCACAGTTGCCTTCTTTGGGACCTACTACAGAGTTCAACTTCGTGATAGAGCTTGCGGTTATACTACTTATAAAGATGTACAAAAAATCATTAGTCACGAGATCCAATTCACAATTTCGGCATATTAAGTCCAACCAGCGTTAACTTCGATGTCTAGTTTCACATATCTGTCCCAGATTAATTACGTCCCCTGAAATTAAGCCCTCAAAACAGTTTTTTAAGCGTTACACATCGCTTGATCAAATGGCATGAAATGTATAAGTAGAACCTATGGCACTGAAGTTTGAACATTTTTTTACCAAAAATTACTTAATTAATGGGTGAGATTTGCATTTCTACAAACCCTATAAAGCCTACCTCAGTTGCAGAACAATTCTTGCATTTTTAGCAAAAAATTTGTAACTTTTGTTAGGGTCAGGTGGCAGTTCAATTATCTTTATTAGATGATTTCAAGAAGAGGTAAGCCTAAAGGCCTACCATTGAGATTTAGCCCATGATGGGATGGATGGTATTGAGTAGGCTTAGTGCCGTAATAAATTGAATGCATCCAAATTCTCCTTGATTTTGACATAAAAATCAGTAATGTAACTTCTCTTTGGCAGTGTCATCCTTTAGTGCCTTTCGATTGACAAAACGGTGGCAGTACTCATCTGTCTCCACCATCTATAACAGGTAATGAAAAGTTACTAAGACACACTGAATATTTTTGTCTGTAGTACAAGTGCTGTGGTGCTGATGGACAAAGTGACTGGGAGCAAGGACCTCCCCTTTCCTGTTGTGTCAATCCAAAACTTCTCGAAGGCGTCTGCAGCTATCCGGGAATGTATGTGAGAGTAAGTTCACATATCCCTTCAAGAAACCACGAACGATTGCCAGGAAAATCATTTGGGGTGGCTAAGGGTCCTAATTCGTTGAGAAATTTCCTGAGAATGACTCGAATAAGCTTATAGCACGAAATTTTCATCATGTTGGAAATGGATGGGTTGAGCTCCAAACAATAAAGTGGACGTAACTACGGCCCATGTAATTGAAACAATAAGCATCTCGGTCTTGGCGAGATGCTACTTGGTAGCGAAGGTGTCAAATAACTTTTTAATTAGGTGAGATTTACTTAAAACTTTCTTATCAAGTAGTTGAATAACGATTTAGTTGAATTTACACCCTCTTTTGGGGATAAATTTTAATGAAATTTTTTGATTTATGCAAAAGTGAAGTGGATCACTCCTTTTACGCCATTCTGAACGCCGAAAAATATGCTACTGAGGTACTTAAGTAGCTAGCCAACGTCCTAACATGTGACAGCTTCAAATCGTTAGCCAAATTGGTAGAATCAAATCCACAAAATATACACACTTCTTTCCACTTCCAAGATTGTGCAAATGGCTTTATTAGTTTGATGCAGATGTATGAAGAGAATCCCAGAAATCTAGACTTGGTGGCTCATCATACCATCTTTAACTTGGTTAGAACGAATTTCACCATACGATAACGAAGTTGGACCATTTGATATGAAAGGTTCGAAGGGGCTTGCCTGAGTCGAAAAACGTACCAAACACGATATACTTCCATTCTCCCGTTTTAGGGCTGTGCATCCGCCATGTATATGTACTTAGAATCGAACATGTATATCTGGCTGTACATGGTGATAGCCCTCCTCGTAGTCGAATTCACCATCATCATCGCCTCCTACTCGCTACAAATGTACGTCCCCATCTATTCAGCCCTGAGGACCGACTAATTGTTCCCACAGTCTTTTTTTACCTTCATCAACAACCACTACATATCTTTCCTCTCGAGCTGAATTGGGGTTGTTTTCCTAGGCTTACTTATTTCTATAAAAGTAGTTGTGATTTTCCAGACAAATTGCTAGGGGTCTGTTTTTACTGATTACATTTGTTTCAACTCGGGTAGAATTTCATCGTATTTTTTGAAACAATACGCGTTGTACTATCTGTTTTGTAAAAAAGCCGATACCTACACGTCTTCTTCTTTTGAAGAATACATACGGTAGGGGAATTTCATCTTGACCTCGGGGTAGTTCTTGGTACCACGAGGTTGGCTTTGGCAGCAAAGGTCTGCACTTTAGTTCAGATGGTGGACAGAAAGGGAGACTGCCCCAGCTTAATTTTTCCAATCCCCTCGACGATACTTCTTCAAATGGTGCTTACTGCCTTTTTCTTGGCACTATCCAATTACAGAATAAGTGATGGAAAAGTAAAAGTGAGAAAGAAACGGAGATAATCAAGTGGAATCTGCAAGTTTGTATTCTTTGTGTGTAATTTTAACTGCCCCGACTAGTAAGATATTCCAGAAAGCCTTCGGGATGAGATATTTTTCGAAAATGGAACAGCCTTGAGCCAATAAAAGGATGTGTAACTTTCCGTATTCAGGCTCACAGAAGTAGCTTTTTATAAAGTGTGCAGGCAATTACATTGTTATCAGTCATCAAAACGCTCTCAAAAACTCGCTGCCGTGGGTTTTTAAGCGTGGTGCCTTCGCTATTTAATGATTCCACCGACAACCCCCTGGAGGTACCCCCATCAAGTGTGGGAGTCATTCGGAGGCTTTGTAATTGCGCTGATCTTGGGTGATCATGCGAAGTGATACCTATGAAGCAATGTTATGCAATCTGAGATGATATATTAAAAGTGCAGTGGTAATTACTTGTAGCGCGATGTCGGGTTAAGTCTTCTACTATTACACCACTTGCGCAGGTCTCGAAATCACCTACTCAGAGCCATGCCAACAGGACCGCTACATATGGTTCGCTTCAAGATACAAAGTCACAAGTCTGCTGGTAGTTTTGTTAAAACTGGTAACAGACAGGAAAGCAGAGACCCAAACTACCAGCATGGATGGCGAATCATGGGACACTGAAAGGACCCGTGCAGTTGAGTTCATAGTTAAAACACGGATTTATGTTAACGTATCTCACTCTTTCATATAAAGCAAGGTATTAGATGGGGTAAAAAAATGTCGGTCCAGAAATACGATAATGGAGAAATCTTGATTTTTCAGTCTTTTACAAAAAAAGTTTTGGATAACCCATTTCAGGGTCACCGTTTGCATGTTGATAGCGAAAGGTATTTCATGAAACAATCGGGAAGTCAAGCAAATCAATTTTCGGAGGTAAGTATAGCGGCCCAAGACCTCTTAGAAGAGGAAAGAAAGTACAATACTCGAACAAAATACACATTGTTAAGGCACAGTAGCTTGGAGGCCGTGCTGCTCGGCGGAGCCCCTAAGTAGTCCGATCCCAAAATCGAGTTAAACTAACAATTGACTTATTACAGTAAATTTATAGATCTTGATTAGAGGATATTGTTTTGGTACAGAAGACCTGGCGGTTTAAGCTGCCGCGCAAAAACACTGTCATTTAAACAAGCACCAAAGATTAAAGTGCGAGGTTCTGCAAGCAAAAAAACTCAATAAAACCTTTAAAACGCCATATTTGATTATTCAAGATGGTGCAACAATGCGTGGGGTGTTTGCTCTGCCACAGAGGGTTACAGACATGTGCAAGAGGTTGAATCACCCATTTGGCTGCCACACTGGTCCTACGAGGTTTGTTGAGTTCTCACAACTTTCTCTCTGAAAGCTTTATGCCTATCAAAAACGCTTTTTTAAAGCATGCAGATTTTTAGTGACTTCGCAAAGAAATAGGTGGTAATGTAAACCTACTCAATGTTAGTAACGAATGCTTCACCTTTGTAGTTAGTTCAACTAGATTACCTTAGAAAGGAAAATCTGACCTGCGGTTCTAATGTGACACCAGGAGCACTATATATCGCTTTTATTGTCTTCATTCCAACCCATTTGGCTGAGACACCAAAAAAAATTGGCATCGAAGGTAAGTCTGAATTTCAGTACCTATTGACACCCCGATGCCTTAGGATCTAAATATGAAATTATCGCGTTCTGTTAATTTGGCGTTAAAGAAGGGAATGCCTAAAGAGGTCAAAAAATGTCGGAGACAGTCTCACCGCGCCAAAGTCACATGCCTAGTAAAGCTAATTAACATACTGTTTAAAAGGCACATTGTTTATGCCTAAGCCGAGTAAATAGCCACACTTCGAACCACATGACCCTCAGACTAGCTTCGGTACTGACTGGATGGAGCGAAAGAGTGCTATGTTACAATCGAGCCAAGGTTAAGTCCCCACAAGAATCGTTCAAGTCAAGCTTACACTGCCAGTTTGACAGTTATGAAATGGGCAGACATCATGACATTACTAAATGCAGTGATAAGCCGTAGACTTCAGTAATCATAGGCGGTGCCATCCTGACAGATATCACCAGAAGACCTCAAGCAGTGGTACTCTGCGGTAGCACGATAGTCGTGAGTCAATCTTGTGAACACAGATTTATGACATGTAATGTGACAAAGTTGCACAAATCGAAAGCGTGGGGGAGCGGGTACAGCGCCTCAAAGTCAGCAATTCAGCACCGATGATGAAGTGAATTAGCCTGGTCTGTGACGATTCAACAGTACTGACAGACCTAAATACATTGCATCGCTTTAGCTATCAAATCAACACAACAGTAAGGGTGTGTAAAGAAAAGTAATTAAGGTTCCGCATAATCGGAAGCGAACTAAATAACAGATTTGAGTTTGAATGACAAACTTTAATTAAGTAATTTTCTAGGTGGGCCTTTTTAATCGCATGTGAAGAATCCACTTAACTTTGGTGATGCTATGACAACGGCTGTTAAAAGTTTTGCAACTTGCATTGACATCTCAGAACGACAGCAACGATAACAGATATGGGAGCCAACAGTCTTGTCACCCCCCGTTCTTCGCCAGTTTCATGGATTCACCATATCACAGAAGGCCATCACTGTCCTACTTCCTCCACTATAAAATCCGAGACTGCTGTTTCTTCATGATATCGAGATTAATTTTTAAAAGTAAATGTTAAAACGTCCCCTTCTAGCTTTCTACTAGCAATTTGAACAATCAGAATACTCTCCACTTTAATCAACGCATACTCATCGTAATTCCCCCGGACCAACTGTTGGTGTGATTGCAAACTGATATGCCCTGTCAAAGTGTAAGCATGACGACAATAAGGCATGTCGCCGACGTCTTACATGAAAGCGGAGTAATGAATTTGGGAATATTCTTTTTGTACCCACTGGCACGTTAATCGTCGTGGATTGCTTTAGAAGGGCTTTGAGAGACTCTTCTTCTCCGGTCACAAATCAGCTTTTGCCGCCTCAGCAGCATCTTTCTTAACGAATGTATATCCAAGTCACCACTTAGGCCATGCTTAACACTAAGAGTTTCGGTTCTTATGGTCCTGCATGGGTAAATATTAAATGAGTAATATAAAATTTGAGCATCTTCGTACTATTTAAATGCTAGGAGGGTTTAAGATGATTTGGGTTCACTAAATTCGTTGACATTGGAGCAGATGCTGGTGCACACCGAGCTAGGTTACTTCGCTTACGCATTATAGAGCGAGAGACAAGCCAACAGGGGCTACAGCGAAGCACAAGTGTCTTTCACAATGTGTGCGAGTGAGTAGGTGCTTCTGCCAATGACACATCGCACAGATCAATTGGGCGTTAGTAACAGTAAAGGCGCAGCAATGCTTTAGTGTGTGTGTGTATGTGAAGGTATTATTTGTTGCCTTAAAAGAGAAATTTCAACAATAGCCTGATTCACTCGGCACGGCAATAGCTCAGCACTATACGCTCTGCTTCACTCTTGTGATATGAAAAGGGTCAAGCAACGTATTTAGGAACCTCACGCTTATGGCGCGACAAAAGTGTGGAAAATATTTTATTTAAGAAATTGTTATAAAAAGGATGTATCAA
>NW_020170406.1:15363-16869 GCF_000524195.1 Echinococcus granulosus | reverse complement strand
CCACGAACACAACATGGTTTAAATCCATATAGAGCGCAACGCTCATAGTAAAGCAACTCATATCCTCTTCTACCTTTGATAGATTTGCATTCACTCAAACGCACCTTTTGCTTGACATCTTTTACAGTGTGACACTCTTCGCTTAGTCTTCTTAATTAACCCAACCTCTGCAGCCATCACCTTCACACTCTCCATTCCTTTTATCAATGACCACCAAGACACTACTACGTAGAATGTATGACGTGGAGAGGTAAAACAGTACATTAAACCGAGTATTGTGTTTTGGTTTTGTGGGTGATTCGTTTGAAATATTATGAGCACCAGCCATCTTTCTAAGGCACAATTTTAAGTGAACATTGAAGACAACAACAGCAGGGAGATTATATTTGAACTCTAAAGAGAAATAAAAGTGTGGGACATACTTTTGCTTCAGCTTAACTACTGAAATGGGGCAATCCTACACACAACTATTCTCCCATTTCTTAACGCGGCATAACTAGACATTCAACGTGGCAGTTGTGCCTGTACACATCGGACGCACATAGAACAAACAAAGTGGCCAATTCACTTCCACCAATCAAATTCCCCCTACATTGTATTTGTTTGTAAAAATACCCTTTTGACGATATCTATGACGGCAAGGGTGACCTCTTGATCTTGTGGAAATTTAGAAAGTTACCCCGCCTCAAATATTCCAAAGTGTGTCAAGGCTAATTTACAAATTCAACCTTCTGCGAGACCTTGAAAACTACAAAACATCAGTAGTCTTTTAGTTGCCTTTTTGATTAATTTTTCTGAAAACTTTAGAATTATTGGGCTCGAGGGCAAAATACAGAAGGCTTGAAAATGGAAGCTGAGTCAAATCTTAAAAATTGCTGCTACTGAATTGCATGCAGGCAATATACAACACGTCGATTGCTTGTTTAACGCTTCGTTTTCGCGTCGCCCGCACTCGGGGGCTGCCTTCGTACTTCCACTTAGCTAAAATGGCCCCTGCAACATGGCACCTGCCCCCACACCTTCCTCACGTCAGCAACGCATATCCACTCCTAGCACTCCCACTTCTTTCATCGGCATGAAGGACTCAAAGCGACACAAATATTCGCCTGTTTGATAATGTCAGCTTCGCAATGAACCTTTGCACAGTTTCACCCGATCTTCAGGGTTTAGGTACCAGCATAGCTAGAAACTCGAGCTCTTTCAACAGGCAAACCGCAGGAGGTCATAGGAATGCAGAGAAGTTCCTTCACTACTCCCGTTTAACAGAAGTGTACATGTGGTGTCCCGAGTCATTCCTGAAGCCATAATACCAGGACGCAGAGAAGGGCGGAGGGGCTACTGCCATGGCCTGGAGGCCCTGTCCCCACTTCGACGTACAATGGCCGCGCCTTCCAGTGACCTCGCAAACAAAGCAAAGCATGACAAACAATCACAGTATTGCAATACCTAGGATGCATCTTCGGTCTCGTATCCCCAAAGTAGAATGCAGAAAGAATGCAAAAGGAC
>NW_020170406.1:13943-15263 GCF_000524195.1 Echinococcus granulosus | reverse complement strand
AAGAAGAAGAAGAAGAAGACGAATGGAGTTTAAAAGAGCCTATTTATGCCTATTGCGGCACTCGCAACACCACATCTGTATTACCTGCCATGGTGTTTACAAAGCGCCTCCATTTCAGTGATCTAGTGCACAGATAACGTTACATTATACAGCTCATTTGCATTCGCGTTCTTTAACAATCCATTTGGATCGTCTGCATGCATCTCTGACCAACTGCTAGTGTCAAATTCATGTCAATTCCTCGAACTTTATTCACAAAGCAGCCATCATCTGTCAAGGCGCACCGACAGTGGAGTGTCCGTTGTGAGTGAAATGGTATAGTCAATGCAATGACAACACACATGACCCGAATGGAATGCATTCTACAAGTGCGCATTTTGCTCATGTCATCGCAACCAATGTGTCATTCACATAGCTGGTGTCAAGTTCCAATCGAACGAATGCACAGTGTGAGCAGAATCGCAAAGAACTGCTCACGAATTTGCCAAAATCTCTCGACATCACAGTGCCATTGACACCACCCATCGAGTGGCTCTTCTCCTTCAGATTATTTGGTTCAGAGACAGACAGCAACATAATCTCACTGACTAAAATGCACGATAAGGGCAAAACACGCAATGGGGTAGCAAAACAAGCCAATCAGGGAACCGTGTTGCATTGTGTTGTGCCGGATGAGTAACCAAACCCCACAGGACAGCAACGGTGACATTAATAATGGCAGAGCATGTGATGGTCTTTGAGTAGCTCGAAGCATGTGCAATAGGAACGAGCAGGTGAAGCAGCGGACAACGTTAAGCAGAAGCGCGTGTCACTGGCTTGTGTCTGAGCCATGGCTGGCCTTTAGCCATCTACCCACGTATGAGTCATCCGTCGCTCGGGTCATCTACATCAGCAGCCAGAACCGAGGACACACCCAACCACACGCATGGCTGCGTCGATCATTTTTGGTCAAAGTGAGTCGATCTTACGTACTCAAGGAGGAGGAATGGAAAACAAGCAACACAAAACGGACATCAATCATTTTCTGAAAGGCACAAACAGTAGTAGTATCTCTGCTCGCAATACCTATGCAGGCATTTCTCCACCCTCGAATGCTTATAACATAGGGACTTTGATACTTATATCGTGCAAAGTTGTCACAAATAAATCAAACGCTGATTTCACATTACATCCAACACTACTTCTTTGTAAAAAATATGACACACTAGAAAACATTATTTACCTCTTTAACGCTTCGATTTGCTTTCGTGGGCACTCAAGGCACCGCCTTTGTACTTCCAGTGAACGACACAGACTCCGCCGGGTCACGACAGCACCATG
>NW_020170406.1:10851-13843 GCF_000524195.1 Echinococcus granulosus | reverse complement strand
TCAGTCCGCCTTTACCTCGGTTATGCATTTTCTGTCACAGTATTATGATTTCTGTCGACTTTAGGCAAGACTCGAAAGGCGACATTGGTGACAGTGGAAAGCGGAACTGATCCTCTTCTTGAATTCTAAGCATTAACTTGCAGAGGAAGGCCATACACTGCTTATCTGCGGAAACGCCTTCATCAAGCGAGGCAATGCTAGTTGTGAACCATCTGAAGAACCCTTTTAGGGAGCTGTCATGGGCACCTGCATGAAGTTGTCCGTTAAGTGAACACGCGAGACCATCTCCGCCTATCTACTGGCTGGATATAACTCAGTTTGGTGTGGCTGATTAGAACCGAATTGAGAACAAAGTGGCAAAGAGGAGCAGACAGGGCACATTATTCTCATGAAACAATTTTAAACTTCCTGCTTGATTAACTGACTGCACTTAGGCCAGAGTTTTTAAGGCCACTGATAAACAAACCTGATGGTCAGCACATTTTCTTCCTTTATTTAATACAGTCTCCTAACAGGACGCAACTCCAGATACAGTGGAATTATCAAGAGGGATCAGTGATGATGCAGTCAAATATCTTTTAGCACCGGCTACGTTTGCTTAGCCGACACGGGAGGTTGACCAAGGGGAGCGCCGGGGACAACGTTCAAAAGGAGCAGCAGCAGATAGTCCGCCCTAGTATTATGACTTCTTTTGCCCTCAGGAAAGACTAAGGGCACTACAGTGTTTCGTTTGTACTTAAAAGGAAGTCTTGCATCTAACTGGTGGATTAGCCGTTTTTTGCACGTAGAACACGTAGGCGAAGGACAGCTTGCAGCTGAATCCGAGGGGGGGAGGATTGGACGTATCACCGCTGACCTTAAAAAACCGCACCCATCTCAAGGTATTTTCACAGTTAGCGATGACAGGATGAGAGCAACATCGGATAAAGTCGAAGAGTCAAAGTCCGTCTCCATTTGAGGTTATGCGATGAATCGATGCAAATAGTAGGATGAACCAGTGAGGAACTAAGACAGCCTGTCATACTGGACGGTTTCACGTTCTCATCGAAAGCGAACGGGAATGGGGATAAACTTGCTACAGCACACTGCCCAGCCTAAAGTGACACTAGCCTAACGAACCAGCACGGCGCCAGTACCATGAAGCACCACCAACAGCCTTTTAGCTACAAAATACTGAACATTCATTGTAAGAATGCACTGCATATTATTTGGCCATAAAATAAGAAACGTCTAACATAATTTCCAAAGTTCTTTCATTTGGAAGTGATGCACCATCACCACTTCTATCAAAACCCCACTTTTTGGCTTCAAACTACTTGGTTATCATTGTTCCGAAGGGAAACAACGGTTCAGTTAGGCTAAATCTACATTCGCGCAATTTTTGAATACTTAATCAACAGCCTAAAACATTAATGAAGGTTGATGGTTAGTTCGTTCATGACTGACGGAATTCCCGTGATTTGAGAAGCCTAATTCTAGGAGGCCATGATGGAGGAGCTGATGACAAAAGAGGAAGAAGGTGACACATAAGATGGGAGGGTTTGATGCACTTTCTAAGACCCACGTTATTGGACGGTGGTATATCAGACAGCTCAGTGGCGTAAAGGAAGTAGATGCCACGAAGATATCGTATCTAATTTTGATGATGTTCCAACAATGTATTTGTGTTTGAATTTAATGTCAAAATACGGTCTAATGCTAAGTTTTACATTGTCAACGGCGGGGAGGGTTGAACTTTAGAAGGAAAATTAACCCTCACAGTCCAGATGTTCTATTGGTCTAGTGTGGCCTAATCGTCCGTACTTTATAATGGGAAAAATTTAGCTAAAAAACACATTTATTCTTCGTAGGTCGAGCACCCTCTACTGTAATGCTTTAATTATTTTTGAGCTTTTCGTTTTGGCTTTGAGGGCTCTTAGGGCTTTGCCTTTGTACTTTTTGCTGGGCGGAATGGCCTTCCCGCCAAGCCAGTAGCGCCCTTAGTCCTTCTGTATGCCGGCGATACATTTGTCGCCCCAGAATTATGCCTTCTCTCGTCTCCGGAATAGTCTGGTGAAGCTAAACTATGCCTCTCTTACTGTCTTCAACTCTTTCCTGCAGCCTGTTAAATTCATATACCGCATACATGAGAATCGGTTTGACGGATGCAGAAAGTCCTGAACTAGCAGAAATTCCTGTCAAATGTGACTCAAACACGATCAGCGGATTTCTGTGGCTTTTGGAAGGGAAACTCAATCAAAAACAAGACAACAAACATTGACAACTGAATTGATGCCTGGTTCAACGAGGGAAGCACAACTGCATGCACTCAACGTCTAAAAGTGACAAGCGAACAGCATCTTTTTTGCCTTCCAGTTTTTCCCACTTGCAATAAATAACAACTCCGGTATACGCGACACAAATTTATGAAGAAATATACGCAACTTTTATGATATAAAAAGGACTATAGTGAGCATTTTATTTGCTTATTTTTACTTCCGAAAACAACTCAAGATTTTTTTCTGATATACTTTATAATCAATTCCTCGAAAATTTCACCATCATGGAAAAAACAGGCAATAGGCGACTTTCAGTGAGTTGTGAGGGTGATTCGAGTCATTTGCAACTTTTGCCATTCTCTGCAGCCTTAGCATACTCCAAACAGGTCAAGTTCAATGCCGAATTGACATTTTTACGGATGGTGATCAAATAAATTCCTGTGTATCTTATAATGATAAGTTGGTAACTAGAGGAAGCTTATGAGAGCGCCTTACTAATTTAAACAGACAATATTAGGAAATATGGTTCCATCAAAAGGAGACGCAAACTTGCAGAAAATCGCACTCCTATAAAAGAGCGCTAGTAATGTGGTAGTCACGTGATTGTCCGATCCTAATAAAAAAAAAAGTCGACAAGTACATGAAGTACCCAAGATGAAGACAAAGATGATGGTTAAGGTCTGAAGTGAGTCAGCGTCTCCCTCAATTCCAAACTAGCGTTTACTATGAGGGTA
>NW_020170406.1:0-10751 GCF_000524195.1 Echinococcus granulosus | reverse complement strand
AGATCCTAAATCTAATCACAAAAAGGTGATTTTCGGCTTTATTACTTACTAAAACACGCATATTTTAAGGAAAATATGAGTATTTGATAAAGTTAGACCTAGGTTCTTTTATGTTATCGGGATACTTTGATACATATTAGAATATGGATAAATTGTGACCACCATGTAAAATAGGCGCATTTCTCGGGCATTGCGTGTTGAACGGAGACATATTACAACACTGTCAACTACGATGTCACACAGGAAAGTCGATACGCACACACACACACCGGTTGTCATTAATCTAGTTGTCTCTTTTGCCTCTCTTAATTTATTCTGGTCAAATTTGTCACATATGTGTGACACTGGCAATTAGTGTGTGCACGCATCGCAAAATGAAAGGAGTGAATTTGTCACTTTCGCATAAACTTATGCTTAATGTACACCGAAGGGTTAGGGGTTGGAACACTGAACCTCTACCAAGGTATGAAATGGGAGGTGACTTACGGATACCTAGCGAAGAAAACACCAATACCGCCACCTCAGACGCTTTCCGGACCCGTCTGAACATGATTGTGATAGCTTTGCATTTACTTTCTACGAGGCAATATAAATTGAGTTAAGCGCATACATATACTCCGCCCAGCACACTAATCCAAAACACACTGGAAGCGTATCGTCAGTTCACTAACCTCAATTCCAAGGTAATAACAATGAACACAGGAGGTAGCAAAATGCCATCTTCTTAATGTATTCGTCGTGTCTTTATTTTCCAGAACCACGCACCTCCAGGGTTGTTGTGGCATCCTCACCACAGCATGCTCGCCCTGCCTGATTAGTCAGTTGACGAACTTAGTTCACCCCACGAACCTCCAATCATGTCGCCATATTCTCATACACGCCTTCGCTTGCTCATTGGCTAGAGCGGCATGCACACACACACCAGCATGCAGCAATTTGGCCTCACATTATTGGCCAGCGGTGTCTAGTGAGCATCGATTTTGTGTTGTCTAGTGTAGACCGAATAAAAGCCCAGCCATCATCACCCACGCATTAATTCGCACGGTCGAGGCGTTGAGATGGCTCTGTCTTGCGGTGGTAACTTCCTCAGATTCCTTGTCTTCTTCTTCAATGCCATTGTCTTTGTAAGCAAAGCGCTAGGGTTGCAACCTGTCAACCGATCTAATCAAATCGGGAGTGTCCCATCTTTATGGCTTTGTGTTTCAGATCGGAGGTGGCGTGATTGCCGGTTTCGGTATCTACCTCTTGGTTGAGACTAACAAGTCTGGAGGTACAGTGTCTATGGTCCTTCCTGCCTTCATTACTGCCTTTGGTCTGTTGCTATTTCTTATCGGTTTCATGGGATGCTTCGGGGCTTGCTATAACAACCCCTGCATGCTAAAAACGGTAAGGACTTCGTTCGTCTTAGCTTACACCATCTAGTTTGCAGCCATTGTTGGTATTCTGCTGATCGCAGAGATCATATGTGGCATTGTTCTTCTTGCCTATCGTCACGACGTAGGTTTCGACTGTATCTATTACTTAAGTGATACCTCTAGTTCGTTCGCCTTGTTGGGGAAAAATTGAAAGAAGCGATTAAAGGGTTGGGAAGTGGATCTCTTTCAGGCTCCGACCCTACACTGAAAGCTCTTTATGAACTGCAAATGAAGGTATGTTTTGGTTTGGGTTATTAGCTCTTTTAGCTAAATTGCTGCGGTGGAACTGGTCCAGGTGATTGGAGCGCTATTCCTCCATCTTGCTGTGGTAGAAAGACTGGATCCTGCACGCATCCCTTCAAAACTGTAAGTCCAGAGGAACTTGTGCAGATAAAATGCCGAAATCTAGGGTTGCGCTGAAGCCATGTATAACGAGATAAAGGATTCTGCCCTGGTCTTCGGCATCATAATTATCGTCATTGGCCTCATTCAAGTCGGCGCTATTATCTGCGCTGCATGTCTGGCTAAGAAGGTCGGCGAATATGAGAAGGTCTAGGGTGATGCAAATGAACGGCCAACCAACCGTACTTCGATATCACGTTTGCCTCCGTATGAGTGAATTATACCTACCGAGCATTCGACTCTTCTCCTGTCTTAACAGCTTTAGCCTTTTCTTTGAATGGACCCAGTGACACTGACCCTGTCATCACATGTAGTGCTTGCCTGTTTCCTTGTTTAATCCCTTTTTGCGACCGGTTCATCCTGAAAAATTCGAGTGACAATTTTTTCAAGAAGCTCTGGATTGTCCTAAAACAGACATCAATTTACTTGGAGATGCTGAAAACCTGGTTTTAAAGCAGGAAATATGATAATTGGATTAGGGTAATAATCTGTGGCGGCTTGAGCAACTGTTACGGTGGCCCTGGTCAGTGACATAGGTAGCTTAACGAGGGCGTCAGCTGTTGAAGTCTCTGCAAGATATCAAATGATTTTGGTGTGAGGGCTTGTTCGACTTGAGGGCTCTTCACCTGTTTACGGACAGTGATCAGATTTGGCTATGGTTGTGACCACTGATGACCTTCTATGGCGGTGTCAATAATACGGATGGCATATCTATCTGGCTCACGCATAGTGATGCAGGTGAATTCCATCTTCCCTTTTTAGTTTAAATAGTTTAATTGAAAGGCAAAACTGAACTTTTTGTTGAGATGAGATCAATCCAAAACACCTAAGTTGGGTTCAAATTATGCTCCTTTTTTGGGAGGAGGGCTATTTTACCTATTATTAAGAACCCTTATGACAAAGCGATTCAGTGTTTGAGTTAGCCGTCTTTAGCGTCAACTGCATGAGAGTAAATGTGTTTAACTGCTTAGAATGTTGGTAACTTTAGTAGCGTGTGAGTTTCTCTCTTGCTCAGTTTAGATATAAGTACGATGAGTAGGTAGGTATTCGAATGGCACCTATAGGGATTCTCTTACTTTATCACCTGGATATATCTCAGCCCGTCAGTTTTACTTATTTATCTACCCTCTCCATCCATTCCACTATTCCAGATACCACCTTTGATCAATCTTTTAGTCCAGCTAGCAATGCAAAAACGCATTCATTCATTCATTCATCCATCTTTTCTCTGCTACCACGATTCCAACTGCGCCTACGGCTAGCACAGTTTGACAAGGCAAAAAAGGACTAGTGTTTAGGTGGCTGTTTTTCAAATATCAAAGCTGTAAATGCTGCCTATCCAATTGTCACTAGGGTGACTGTTTCATCAGGTCTTTTACCTCGCCCCTGAAACACAAATTCCTAATCTTGGCTTGCTTCGTGGCAAGCTGTTTACCTATTGTTGCTACAACCTTGTGACGGCCTTCAGACTTGGTAAATATTCTACAGATGTGAGGGTGGAGAAAACCTCAAACAGAAGTTATTTTAATGTCCCCAAAGGAACCAACTACATATATTGGGCTATTTTACAATGGGGGAGGTTTGATTTCTCCCATAATACGGGACAACAATGAGAGGTTCCAGTCTGTTAAACTCTTCACTGGTAAAAGCTGAAATATGCTGTTTTATTCATTATTAAATCACATAAAGAATGTGTAGGTGAGCGAAAGAAACCAGCAGTGTTTTTTAACACTTGTCTAACAAAAGGTATGTCTAAATGGCATATTTTGTGATTTTGTGGTCACTGTTAGGGCATTTGAAAGGAAGGAATTGGGTGTGTGGTTTGCAAACAACTTTTTTTCATGCACTCAGTGATCCTCCAAAAATCGTTTTATTATCTCTATAGCCTATTCCTCTGCAAAAATACCTACAAATCTTCAACCTTGAGTGTTTATTAGGTTGCATTCCAAACAAGCGCCTAGTTCAAATAATTCACTTTCTAATTATTGTATAAAATCAGCAGTGATTCTCGATAAACTCAACCCACACTGATAAAATCTGCTTTAGTGTTCTGTTTGTTATAAAGTCTGCCCCCGACGTGAGGAAATATCTAAAATTCACTTCAATAATGTTTGCATTTAAAAGATATTATTCCAAACTGAATTGTCAAATTCTAAGCAATGCCTTAAAGGCTCGGTTCCAAAGCATATAGCAGACTCATCAGAAGAGCTAACGGGAAGTCACATTACTCCTCGAATTAATAGGCCAGCACATTCCCTATTCCGTTTTGGGTTATAATGCATATAGGGTACATGCGAAACCATTACATACACAAACGCAACTAGTACAGAGGACAAATTGTTTCCTGCTACCAAGAGGCAGTTTCTGACTCCTGTCAATGTTTGTTTTTCGGATTTGTTCTGTTTAAACTACATGGCAAATGTTTGCTCAGTAAAATATCAATTGCTTGAATGGCAGGTGAAATGTGGTAGCACGAGAGTGACCACTTCCTAAACGTGAGTGAAATAGTCTGGAATGGTTGCTGAGCATGAGACATTAATTGCCAATTCTTCTGCAGAAAGGCAACCAGCTTACTCCTTAGGGGTCATTTAACCTCACAAAAGTTAGTCCAGGACGCATTTTCTACTGCCTTGTGCCGAAAATCCTATCAATTGAGGATGAATTTGTTTTGAATTTACTATCTACGCGCGCAAAATTATGGCTGAAAGTAAGGTTGTACTGCTGTCAATCATCTAACAAACAATCGTTTATTCGAAGTAGGGGATGGGTAGAAATTATAACTTGTGCACTAAACTTTAAGGATGTGCACAAATCGGCGACTTTTCCCTGAAAAAACCGCAAATCAGACCGAGATTAAGAAAACGATGACAATAAAAGACGTATTAGCTCTTGTTATCAAGTTAGGCTTCAACCAAAGATGTGTTGTTGAAGTAAGGGGTGTAAAGACTAGACAGTAATCAAGGTGGTAACAGATAAGTAACTTTCAAATTCGTTTAAAAAAGAATACAAATTGTGATCAGGGTTTATTTAGATTACACCCACTTATGAGCCCTAATAATCTGTTTGCACCAGCCCTTTTAATTCTAAGATAAACCCCAGGAGTAAAACTATTGAACCCTACTTCTAGCCATTTAAAGCTTATCTGTTCAATAAAAGTTCTTCCATGGGTTACCTTGAAATATTTAGGTGTCAAGTTTACTCATTTTTTTACAAAATGACGGTACCATTTCTTGCTCTTGTGATCTAGCAGTTTTAATCATTGCATTCATCACCACCTGGTGCTTCCGTTGGCCTCCTTTCTGGAAAACCATCGCCTCCATTGATCGTTTAATGCATGGTAATAAATGCACAGGATTCATGGCAAGTTTACGATGAGAATGCACACAGAACTCAACTGCCTAGCTGCTTGCCTGTCAAGGCTATGCAATCGCAATATTGTGAAAGCATTGACCTCAAACCATTTGTGTCACTCGCTCTAAATGAACACTATAGTTAAAGATAACAGTTTGAAATTCATTAGCCTTTATCCAAACATATTGCTTTAAAAGGAAATAACCAAAGGGGTAACATGCAGTCCTGTGTTAACTAAACAATAAGTAGTGCTAAAAATATACAACATTGACGACGAATCTCGATGTCATTTTAGCTGAATTTTGCCGACGTCTCTCTCCTGTCGATCACAATGTCACTTTTTAAATCAATACCGCCTTTACTACTACTTTACTACTTTTGCAATCGAATTTTTCACAAGCATATTTTGAGATGAGGGCGAAGACAAGGTAAATTTTGCTGTCGCCTAATAAAATAAGACTTTTATCTTTGCCGATATTTTGACGGCTTCAACTACTTGATGGGTAGACACTGATCCAGGCCTAGTGGCAACTTTCAGCAAAACCTTGACAGGTCCTTTTTTCATGCAATGGGAAAGTTGCCAAGTCTCCTACTGTGACATCTGTCTGGTTTCGGGCCTTGAGTTTTATAATAATTTAAACTAAAAAACACAATATTAATCTGACAAAGATCTGAAAAGTATATTCTACTGTTTTGGCTTATAGTAAGACAGGATTTTTGTAGTCAGGAATGACAAAACTTATTTGTTAGTCAACCGCCGCTGAAAGTGGTTCTGGTAATACTTTGATGATTTGGCTAACATTTAGTCATTGCACTTTCGCTCGGAGATATGATCTTTGGAAGCATGCCAGTAGCTTTTCTGCCCTTCCATACATTGGCAAATCACATTCTATCCTACCATTATGTTTTATTTCGCCTTCGGGAGAGACTCAGGGCGCTAAATTAGTGGTAGTGAAAGGTAAACTATCAAAGCAACACTAGTTGTGGTCTTAAATCATTTAAAAAAATCTGATAATAACTTTTTACGGCACCTGAATGAGGACATTAATCATGTGAATGGCGACAGACGTAAGTGACAGCCTACGCATTTCCCTTTCCCCAACGCATTTCTTAGACAGGACGAACCTCCACATCCAGTGGAATGACCGAAGTGGATTAGTAGCAATGTAGGTAGATATCCTCTCAGTGACAGGCGCAATGGGTTTGTGAGTGCATTTTTCACAGAATATACTACGTCGTGAATTTCGACCAAGGGGAACGCCGTGGACAACGCTTAAAGGAGAAGAGAGGACTGTGTAATACTTTGTCCCTTTTACTCTTCCTTTTAGCTTCGTGGGATTTTGAGGCTCCGCTTTTGTACTTAAGCTAAGCGGCATGGCATCTGAACCGTTCGAGTGGCATCTCAGCCCTTCTGTACATCAGTAATAATTTTTTTGTTCTGGTAGTTATGACTCTATTTTGACTTAAGGTAAAACTCTATAACACCCGAGATTAACATTTTTGCCATATAAATATACGTCGCATTCATTATTACCCAGAAAATAGGCTAATTTATAATTTGCAGGTTGAAAATACGTGTCTGGATATCACTCATTTTTATGGAATTTCGAAATGAGATTACACCATTTTTGAATTAGAAATAATTATTGACTAAAAATTTGCAGTCTTGGATTACATTTGAAAATTTTTCTACTGTTTGGATTTCCTTCTTGTGGCATGTTTATAGCCTCGCAGGCCTTTTGTACGTCAATAGTAAACAATCCTTTTACATTCGCCCGCTTTATTATGCCTTCGGCAAAGACTCGGAAAGCTACATTGAGAGCAAAGAGAAGCAATAGTAGTCTGTACGAATTTTCAATAAAATACTCCAAAAGAAGCACATTTCTGATTAAATAATGCCCTTAGAAATGGCTTTGTGTGTGTCTCAATTTGATCACCTACGTGGGCGAAAAATTAGGATGACATATGGTGATAAAGCAAAGGAATTGACTACAGGCCTCACAAATGTGGGTTAGCGCCTGCTAAAGATATTCTCAAGTCTATAAAAGAAAATATTTTATGGTGTTCTAGTCTTTCCTGCAGACGGGGCAGGTCATAACACTAGGGCAGAATATGTATTGTCGACGTACAGGAAGGTTCTCTGAGTGGGGAGGAGAGGGCTACTAACATGGGGAAAAGGCCGTGTCAGCCAGTGAAAGCACAATCCTTGAGTCTTTATTATCCTAGAAACCGAAACAAAGAGTAAAAAATAATCAAAGTACTACAATTTATTGCTATTCATGCTCTAAATCTTATCTCCTGATCATTAGAGAAATCTCAACACTATCCAAACTGTAAGGCACTTGATCTCTCCTTACCTTGGGAAGTCACTTGCAATGCCTCCCCTTCAAGTTCCAGAATATACAAGACACTCTCATCGATGAGTCTAATGCAATAACTCCTAAAATGTCAAGCGGTACTCATTTTATATGGGCTTATTTTACGGATTAGACGCCCATTTTTTCTCCACAACAAGAGCAGCCTTTCTTCCTTCCCTCTAACGAACTTACCCGACTGCCCGATTCTAAAGGACGTAGAAACGTTGTGAATGCCTTAGCATTTTTTAAAATTATCCCCAAAAACAAAGGGTCATGTTGTCGGCAGCTCTAGAAAAAGCATTTTCATAATCTGAAATTAAAGAGCGCATTTTCCTCTCCTCGTACCAGAATGGGATAAAGCACTTAGTGAGGGATTTGAAAGCCCATAATAACTTCACAAATCTTGATAAAGATTTATTTTTACCTTTTTCGACTTTGAAACGACTCATTAAACAATTTTGTAAAATTAAACTCCAGTATTTTGAGAAAATAGCTTTTCAAGTAGAAATACCTAGTGTCGGAATGTCAGCTCCCATTGCGCTCATTAGCCATTCACACCGTGTTGGGTGAAGCATTTCAAGTTGCCTGTGCATTTAACACACAAAAATTAAGCTTTTCGTTTAAAGAGGAACAGAAATTCACTAAAGTAAATGTACCTTTAAATTAAACAAATGGATGAAGAAGCTTTATTCAATGTATGGCCTTACAAGCACGGGACTTAAATGGTTAGGATATCACAAGAAATAGCTTCTCCCACTAGAATTTGATTGCTTGATTTATGTTAGAAAGTTCTTCAAAACAAGCACAAAAGACCCACAAAAACTTTTGCCAATTCACCTTTATTCAGTAGGAGTTCTATGTCACTAATGGAAAAAGCGATTTTTCTCCCAGAAGCAGAATTACTGGCGAAGGCAAATAATGGCCAGTCCCTCTCTGGGGGAAAATAAGGCAATGATTAACCTCTTGGGCAGTGCATTGTGTTTGCAAAACGAAGTAAAACACATCGTCGGTTATTTTCGGGTGATTGGGTCACTGAAACACACATCACTTCTATCCTCAAAGGGTTACGCCCTGTCTGTGAGTGTGAGTCTAGTGGACTATAGACACAAACTGTTCACTTGTCCATGCCTATGGCCAATCAACGATTATGGCTGACATCTGCCTAAATGACACAAATCGATACAACTAGAAGGCGAGTAAGAAAAATTTTCCTTTTACTTTTTCCCCTTCTTCAGAAATAGCTGCGACCAGTGACGGGTGACTAGCGGCTACGGACTAGCGAATCACACATCATCCCACTAAAAAACCTCTCCATGAAAAAACTTCATAGGGAACCTCAGTTGGGATAGGAAAGTAAACCGACTACCTTCATCCCCATCCTCTCCACCACCTTGTGTATTCCGTGTACTCGGGCAATCATATGGCCACACGAAATAGTAGAGAGTTGCATGGGGTTGGGTGAGATTTGTGGAAGCAGCAATTTTGTGTCTCCTTTCAAAGGGGTCAAAGTTCCTAATGCTGTCTGTTCCACTGACCAAGACACATATCAGCAAAGGAAAGGGCATTTAAAACCCCATATTTTAGCGCTGACTCAGGTCAATATATAATTAAATAAAACAGAAATGAGCATCATGTTTTAATTACGAATGAAACTAAGTAATTCACAATGGTAGCCCGCAGTTAGGCTGGATGGTGCTCTTAGGTCCTCTTATATTTAAAGATATAAAAAATCAACGATTAATAACCACAGATTTACGAAATATATGAAAAGTCAAAAGCAATGGACTGGCCTTTATTCCGAGGGCAATGGTGCACAGAATTTGAACAAGTGATCAAACTTTTGGTACAACTGTGACTGGAACAGAGGCCTCGTGGATAACGTAGTCACTGACGCTGCCAAGAAGAGTTCGTCGAATAGGTCCTAATCCCCGCGTTCCCATAATGATGAGATGGGCGCCAACTTTCTCAGCCTGTTCGACAATCGCATCCCCAATCTTTTCTGACGGTTGACTCAAGAACTCACAATTCAAACCGACAGCCCTGCCTTCCGCGATGTAGTCGTCCTGGAGTCGATTGACGCTGTCCACCCGCGCCTTCAGAATCTTACTCCACTCCTCGATTGGGATAGAACTGGGATTTGTCAACGTAATGGCGGGCAGCGAGGGTGGTTCAAAGACATGAAAGAAGAGGACTCCATCATCAGGTCGTCGAGACCACTCAAGGTACCACCTGAACGCGAACTTAGCGTTCTCTGATCCGTCCACAGCGAGGAGGATTTGCCTTTTACCCGATGTGGCGATGCCACTGCGTAGGTTCATGCCTTTCCTAAAAATACCCCTGCTGCTAAGTGACGAACGGTAGGACCACAGCAACTGATGACGACGTCTTTGATTGGTGTAACTCCGGCCAATCAATGAGGTGCGTGAATATTTGGCACTAACGACGTGCAAAAACTGACCGAAGTGATAAATTCCTGGTAAAACTTGTGCGGAAAAATGGATTTTGGACGAATTTCACCTTCGTGATATATCTAGGAAGGGATTAACAATTGAGATGAAAGCGAAAGAGGGAAAAAGGATTGCCCTCGACACAGTCAGAAAATTACATTTTCTCAATGCAACGGAGTAGCTAATGGGCAATTCCGTGACGGCTGTAAGTAAACGCGCTTTTAAAGGACTGCAGTAATTGCTGTTCCAATGACTAGACACCAACCCAAAACACCTAGTAAAGGAAGAAGGTACTTGCCGTAGATGGCTGGTGGCGCCGTGACTAGCTGCAAAAGGGGCTATTGTAACTGAGTCACCCTCTGGTCACAACTCTCATCTCCGGTCCTGTACGATGGGCAATAGATAATCGCGAATCTTCTTTTTACGTGCTAATTTCTTGACATGAAAGAAGTTTCTCTAATCAAGCTTCAAGGTTTACATCGGTGTTCCAAACCTTGACTGAATGTTCACATTAACTATTGCTGCAGTGCTACCATGGCGACAAAGCCACTGGAGCCTGAATCGTACACAGCTGCGATGTTAGAAACGATGAAACCCTTCAGACGTCATATTACTGAGGTTCACCGTATATGCGAACTTGGAAAGGTTAGAGTTGGTATCTGCGCAATGGTGTTTGGCACCTCCATAGGTAAGACGCCCGTCTCATCACTAAAAACACACCCGTGATTGGTGACAGAGCAGCACCATTGCTTGTTACGGTGAAGAACGGAATTTGGACC
>NW_020170407.1:942884-959474 GCF_000524195.1 Echinococcus granulosus | reverse complement strand
AGTTGGACTTCATAAATCATACGCGTTCTCTCAGAAATAGGGACTTAGTCAAAAATGGCGATGCTCTATAAAGTATGGCAGTAAAATAGGATTTTTTCACCTTCACTGCCTATGCGAAGCTGTCGCTTACTCCTGAGGAAGCCTACTGCCCTCATCAACGCGTTTACCGTCTTTCTCGTCTCATTCTATGGCAGTCTGAATAGCATCGATGAGTTGGTAAGTAGTGACGTCCTCATTGCGACTTTCCGCCATTTTTAGTTCCCGGTTTTTTTAAATTTGAGTCACGACAGGGCTTCAGACCGGAAAAAGTTGTCTGCACGACGGTATTAGTTGCTAAAATAGTAACTTGGCAAGACGAGTCTCCAGTGTTGGAGACTATTTACTAAGTGTACTGCAAAGACGGATGTGTGGTCAGTAAGAATTGTGAGATATCAGCTAAACGGTAGCTTGTGAACTCAATGAATAGTAGGCAGCAATGATAGAGCTTTGTTTTTGGTTTTGTGACGTCTTTTCGTTGAAGTTACTGTCTAAGATGCCTTAAGACTGTCTTTCCAGTTCCATCAGGAAACGTGTATGGCCAATCAGCTTTGACGCCGTAAGCGGAAGCGTCTGCAACTACGGCGATCGGTAGCTCTGGCGCATAATGAAGAATTGAGAGGCCTGACCTCAACATGGTCTTTAGCCCGAAAACTCTGGATTCGCATTCATCCGACCGGCTTCATGGGAGGACTTTCCAAGTATGACGTTCAGTGAGGTCTGAGTAGTGCAAAACGATGAAAAAGTTTCGAATGGCAACCTACGAGTTCCCAAAACAAAAGAATTGTTGAAACATTCTTCAGAGTTAACATTTGCTGGATTTCTCTGATGTCTCTTAGATCAGAATGACGAGTAGTAGCAGTGGAAATGAAGTCCAGGTTTTTATCTGATTTCCAAAAGAGTTTGCGTTTATCAGGGTGCAAATGGAGCCCGCTCCATTGGATGTGCTTAAGTTTAGACACGGTGTGATCCAAAAATTCACCCTATGCAATGCTTAAACTCAAAATAGCATGCAAGAATATAACAACATAATGGATAGCGGACAGAATAGTGTCCATTACATGCTGGAAAGTAGCCGAGTCTTCAGATGGACAGCTAGTCAGTTGTATTGAAATAACCAATACATCAAACAGGTAACATCTAGGTCCAACTTGGTGCAAAATGTTCCACCATTTAGGATGGCGGAAAAGTCCACCGGGGCAAGGAAGCAGGTAATGGCCAGAACTCCTTCTTCCACGGGACTCTGTATTTCTGAATTGACTGGATGCAGGCGGGTCTAATGCCGATGCAGCATCAGACTACTGATGTAAGATAATCTTTTTCATAAGGCAATGACTAAGACCTGGTAGGAAGGTGAATGTTTGCATGTATGCATGCATGCGCGAATGCACATTCTCACGTACACACAAGCATGCGCATGTCATGTAATCTGGACCTCTATTCGAACAGATTATAACCCTAGGATTTTATGCGACATTCACAAAACATTTATTTTGCTACAGATGGTCTAAATAAATCGAAATATCAGGGATTTCATGCCTTTTAGTTCATGAAATGGTTCTTTACCAGTGAGTTGGCAGAGCGGTTAGAGAAGGGACTAAATGGATTATTTCCATTTAATGATCTGAACTCGTTTTTACATAAAATCACCAATTAACCATTTTATCGAATCAGAGCTATTAAAATGATGTGAAAGTAAAAGAATAAAAATACAGGTGGTGGGGCTATCACTTTGTTTTACTCTTTCAGTATAGAGGTCAGAAATGTTATTTATTGAATTTCACGTTATATTAGATTACGTTACATAGTATTAGGAGTAATGAAGCTGTTTTCATTCATTTCGACTAGCAATGTTTCGAAACCCCACTTAACTCCATATAGTGGTAGGATGTCGAGGGATATCGGTCTAGTGTGCAAGGTTGTTAAAGTTCAAACTATTTCATACCCCCTTTCGTGACCAAAATCATCTGCAAAATTTGCCATTTGGAACAGAGAAGCACCTTTAAAATCCTACAGATGCTACAAAACGCCATATGGGGGTTTTTTTGAAATACTTAGAAGTATAAATTCGGAACTGGGAAGCAAATCGCGTCTAATGATGAGAGCTATCCGCAGGTGCATTTGACAGGCAAAGGCAGTGACACTCTGTGATGAGTAATAGACGGCTGTAGGAATAAGAGAGGGAATGGATAACATGCCGCCTAAGTAAGGCAACCGGTCACTTACAACCCCCTCCCCCATTGTGAACCAATGGCGTGCGGAGCCTGGCCAAGTCAGCAACAATAGCTAAACCCTACAATTAACATCAAACCAATGAACTATGAAGCAGTGCGCGACAGTTCCCGAAACAGCATATCTTTACCAGAAAACCTATTTACACAAACTGTGGTTGTAAGTACTGAAAAGAAATACCAGTCAAAATTTATTTGACCTGGAGTTGATTATAGCGGCGTAAACAAGTCCCAGAAATAACATAACAAGACAACAAGCGAAAAAAGCGTACATTGCTATTGGTATTTATACAGTTCCATTATATCTGAAAAGGTTCAGCGTCACAGCTATGTACACAGTAATTTGACACGGCATCGTGAGAGACTGGAACGAGGGCGGGGAGGGGTAGCTAAATGCAACGCTGAGCGGGGAGAGGGATAGCAACGGCGATGAGTTGGGAGAGACGATGATTTTATTCGATTCGACAGGTGTCGAAATAGAAGGAAGAGCGCACGAGACGCATAGCGGAGTCGTAGGAGCCTGAGAGGACGCTGTCATGCAGCGCCGCCAGCTCCGACTGTACCGCTTGGCTGTCGGGGTCACGTCGTGGGTAGGATGTCTCAGTCAACAGTTTCTCCATTAAGTAGTGCAACCAGTAGAGATTCGTGATGGGACGAAATGGTCGCCAGTTGTTCCTATGGGAAAAAAGCACTCCATTCAGTGCGAAGCCACCCCGTCTTTTAGCCAAGATACGCTATTTTGAATATATGACTACATCACTGACTTGTCTTAGTGACCGGGCCAATTCAAGTACAGAACTCTACAAATAAAATCCTAAAGGGTTATGAACTGGGACCTCCTAATCACTAAAATCCCTGAATTCACGCGTTATTTTGGTGATAACGAATAAGCTAACTTAATAGCATGCTTGGCAAAATCATGTCCCTGAAATGTCTTAATATCACTGAAATTTCCTTACATTTATCCGTAAGCGGAAGTCTCGTGATTAATCATAGCTATCTATAGTTATTGCCGCGAGGAAAATAAAACAATTGAGTTCAAATAAAGGAAATATCGTGAAACCATTCCACAAGGCAATCTCTTAGTTCATCACCATATTACATGAATTACTCTATTATATTTAACTGCTTATTCAGATACCGTTACTGTTTTCATACAGGAACAATGAAACTAAAATCATGTCTTTACTAGCATTCTTCTAAGAAACGAAATGGTCGAATACCACAGGAGATAGCCGATAATGCAACCGAAGACTCGCAAGACAATGGTTCATTCGAAATAAGAAATAAGGATAAATTTCGGTTTGATGCTAAGTTTCATCAGTAAATGGACGCAGTTTTAACTAATTCTCACTAATCTACTAATTTAATCACACTTGTAAATGCTATTTCATTCACAGACAAATAAACTTTTCATCTTCAGAACACATTTTTTCATTTGAGATCTTATTATAAATAATAATTAAGTCCTGGCCGAGGGGTCATACAAGACTTCGAGCCCCAAACATAACGGCGGAACACAGTGGAAAAAAACGGTGTTATAACGATACTTCGATAAACTATTCCGACTTAATATCGAAGATTTGATTTATCCGAGCCCCTAACAGTGAAAGACTGGCTCTATTGAGATGACTTTTATTTCAAGTAGAATTGTAAAAAAATTTACATCCACCAGCTTTCTTCGATGTATTTTAACGACTAGAGAAGAAACAAGCCTCCACACTTTAGCATAAACAAATAGTGCACAACTTTTACGTTCTCTGCTATGACGTTAGTTTTTGGTTCAAATCAACCGCACTATCTTGATTTATAGCCATTTCGTTTCAATCAGATATTCCGAAATTAAGTAAAAGGGCTAAGTTGATTTGTTGACATGAGAATCAAACATTATCTTGATAAGACTAGAAAGCCTAGTAGAGGATCTTTGAGAAAAGTTTAGAATAGGAGTGCACTAGATCAATCAACAGGAAATTATGGGAATACTATGAAATCGTATACCTGAAAATTAATATATTTTATCTATGACCTCTGATCCTAGCCGAAAAAGCACATTTGATACTGAATGGCCTAGTGTAATGATATCGGTCACAGATTTTAGCGCGTCGAATGGAGCACAAAATCAGAGATGTTGATTGGGCATACCCGTTCATATTGCGCATCATTCGGTAAATTTCAAACTGATAGTCACCTTCACATTCGAAAATTTCGGGAGAATCTGACATGTCCACATACACGATGTTGCCTTCTACAAAAAGAAACAAATTAACTAGAGAAATTTATAACGAATTTCTACGAAAAATTCATTAACATCCGTTTAAATATATTTACTAATTTTATTTCATTAGACTGTGTTGTATAACAAAACGTTTAGCACCATCGGCTAGAAAGATAACATATATACAAATTAAACGATCTCTTAATGGGCTTCCATGTCAAATTTTAAAACAAGGGCATACAAGACATATTATGGGTAATTACGAAATGCTAAGCACCTAAAAGAGTAGCGGCAATACGCAAGGTACAGCCTCAAAAACAAACGATTCAAGAGCAGACAAAATCAGTTGGAGGGGTCAATTTTCCTATCACGTCACACGCTCCTAAAATCGATTTCAGTTTGTGTTCACAAATTTCATAAATGCACCTCAATAAGGGGCGCATATAGTCAGAAAGCGGATTCGATATCCGTAGAGAGTTCAATAATAGATAGTCATTTGCAAGTTATTGCACAAAGTTCCAAATTCCTCATATGGAAGGAAACTGATTGAAATGGAAAGGCTTGGCTTCATAGCGGGTGTTATAGCATAAAATGCAAAATGACTAAACCGATTTCACCAAGCACTGATGAATCGAATAACCCTTAATTCTTTAAGTTAATAGAGACATCCAGTAGGATAAATGAAGCGCATACCATGGCAGAGACGAGAGACCGTGAAATCGATTATGCAGACACGCACACCCTCCGTCTGCACAGAGTAGCTGACTCCGTTGACGCGGTAGCGCAGTTTTGTCTGTTTTGTAGGCTTCACGAGGACGTTAAGCCAATGGAGATCACGATGCTCGAACTGCAGCGCCGACTCCGCCGCCGCTAGGGACAGAGTTATCTGCTCAATCACCGAACGCGCCTCGCGGTAAGAAGAAAACTAGAAGAGGGCCAAAGCTCTAAGTGGGATTCATAGGAAAGAAAAACTTTGTGGGTATCAGACTGTGTACAGATCGAGCCAAGTATGATGTCCGAACCTATAATTCACGCCACTACATTAAGACAGGAATACATGTCTTTCCATCGATAGAAAGTGTCCTCGTGATACGAGACATTTTGGGAGGAGATAAAGCGTGAAACCTTTTATGCAGCGGTCAAAATACCCCATCAAATGATCAGGAGCAACTTATAAGTGAAAGACTCCACACCCGAGAAACTGCCGAAAAAAACTACTTATTTGTTGGCAAACTTTTATGATCGCAGCTGAACATACTCGGACTCAGTAGTTCCGATCCATGGTTATCAGATCAGTGTTACTAGTAGTCGACTTGACCAAAGAATCCTTATTCGACCGCGTTACTGAATAGGAATCAAGGTAATTCCAAATGGGTTTAGTGGATACGAATAGCTCTGGACGTAAATAAGGTCCCACGCCATCAAAAACAATGAGCATAGTCGAGCAAATTCAGGAAATTCTACGAATCCGTGTTCCGAACTAACCAATGCGTCAAAATTAATGTAGGGATCACTGATAGTCCAGTAGTATGAGTGACAGATATAGTTATCAAATGCACGAAAAATAATGATCATGAGCAAATGAATTTCAGCATTTTAGGTAGCGAAAAAAAAGATCATGGCGCCGTGTTGAATATTATCCAAGTTGATCAAAGGTACGGGTAGCAAATTCACTCGGCTTCAAATCAAATTCTTTTAGACCATGATTGGTGGGCACTACATGGAATTTCTTGATTAATAGACATATCCCCTTAATTCCACAAGTCCAAATTAGTTACTGTAACCACACAGAGATATTCTAATGGGCATAGAAAAACCAATGGTATGTACCACTTGAAAGTGAAGTCGTTTCACATGTTGGACACCAGTTAAGCTACAGAGCTCAATGGAGGGGGTTAAGTTGCAAATATTCAAGCTTTTATACAGTTCTCAAACAAGACCTTCTTTAGGCAGAATTTTAAAGTCAGATCCACAAATCCAGATCGAGTGAGCGTAACGGTAGCAACAAAACTGCACCCCTAGTGTAGCATGCCCTTAAGATACAACAGCAGCGACTAGGTTGCTCACACTGGCTTTTCGGGTTAACTAGGTCACGGCGAATCAGTGAAGCCAGCCTCACTGAAATACGCGTAAGCATGGAGACGTACGCACGAACGCTATTTAGGTGCATGAGCACGCACACAAAGATGCTTGCAGTAACAGTCATAGTAACAAGCACATCCTGCATAGAATCGAAATAGAATCAAGCCAAAAAAAAAAAAAATACTCTGGAAACAAAAGTAGCTCAGGATGAATGGGACCTGTCATTGAGAAGTTTCCCTCTGGAGAACAAATAGATTATTAAGAAATCAGAAATAAGTAAATACATGAGAATGACACTATCCAACTGAGAAACAACTTACTTTGATAGTGCCCAGGGGCTTGCCAGCATAGTCAAATTCGAGTATCATCCATTCCTGAGATCTTGGGAGGAAATCGAGACATTCGTTGTCAGAGCCGTGCTCTGCTTCGTACTTTTTCCAAGCGGCAGTCAATTCTGCTGGCCACTTGCCACAAACAATAGCGGCTCTAAAAAGCAGCATATGGTTAGGTGTTAGTGAAACTACGTCCTTGGTAAAATCTGTAGAGCGGGACAGACGAAAGCTGCATACCTCCGCAGTTGAATGAAATTGACCGTTCTATTTTGGCGGTACCTGAAGCCAAGTTCTGTGAGTTGTCTGGAAACAGCAAAACAATGTCAAAGCCGACAGTATCCGATGTAAGGCGACATTAATAGCCGGTACAAAAGATAACATACTTTGAAATGAAAACTTCTGGATATACACGACGTGATTCCATTTGCTTTTCCCCATTAACAGGAATATTACCATCGATGGGAAATACTTTAATAACACAGGTTTTGTTAGCTTGAAAGACTTCACCGTAGACCCCCTCACCAATCTTGGAAATATTTTCCAAGCTTCTAGCGAAAATGTTATAGCAAATGATAATGGAACTTACTCTGCATCGAAGAAAGATGAAAACGATCGAACTTCCGTTTGACCACAAAGTTCTAGTAATTTTGTCCGGGGATCACCAACTATAGATTGAGTCTAAAACAAAAAACGGGAGCTGAATACGGCTAAATCAGTATATTAAAAGGAATTCATAATGATAACCAACCAAGCGTAATAAGCAACATAAAAAGAGGCGGAACGTACGAAAAACGACTCATCAGTATTCCCAGAAGAGCTAAATTCAGATATTTCCAGCGCTCCTTCTGCATCAAACTCAATTTTTCGAGCATTCAATCGTTTGATTTTCGCTGCTTGGTCTTTACTCAAAGATCGGAAACGACGCGGTGAGAAAAGTGGTGACAGCACAGGTTCGCTATGCCGGAAATGAAAAAGACGTCCACCGAAATTTTCGCGATTCTCTAAATCAGATGTCCCATTCGATGATACGCTCCAAGCATCAATTTCGATATTCTTTTTCGGAGGAGTAGAACGGTTGGGAGTTCGGTTACCGTTAAAGTTCCGAAGTCTGCTCCTTATATCAGGAGTTTTCGATACTCGTAAAGAATGACGCGTCGGTTTCCTAGTCTTGTGTACATCATCACAGATCTGATTTACGTAAGAACGCGACCGCAGTCGCATAGTACCGACAAGTGACAATACGACGCCTAAACAATTTAACAAAAATGCCTATCCTAAAGCGTGCTAAAATATGAATTTCAAACCAAAATGTGGAACTTTCCAGAAAAAAAACTAGTTGGACTTCATAAATCATACGCGTTCTCTCAGAAATAGGGACTTAGTCAAAAATGGCGATGCTCTATAAAGTATGGCAGTAAAATAGGATTTTTTCACCTTCACTGCCTATGCGAAGCTGTCGCTTACTCCTGAGGAAGCCTACTGCCCTCATCAACGCGTTTACCGTCTTTCTCGTCTCATTCTATGGCAGTCTGAATAGCATCGATGAGTTGGTAAGTAGTGACGTCCTCATTGCGACTTTCCGCCATTTTTAGTTCCCGGTTTTTTTAAATTTGAGTCACGACAGGGCTTCAGACCGGAAAAAGTTGTCTGCACGACGGTATTAGTTGCTAAAATAGTAACTTGGCAAGACGAGTCTCCAGTGTTGGAGACTATTTACTAAGTGTACTGCAAAGACGGATGTGTGGTCAGTAAGAATTGTGAGATATCAGCTAAACGGTAGCTTGTGAACTCAATGAATAGTAGGCAGCAATGATAGAGCTTTGTTTTTGGTTTTGTGACGTCTTTTCGTTGAAGTTACTGTCTAAGATGCCTTAAGACTGTCTTTCCAGTTCCATCAGGAAACGTGTATGGCCAATCAGCTTTGACGCCGTAAGCGGAAGCGTCTGCAACTACGGCGATCGGTAGCTCTGGCGCATAATGAAGAATTGAGAGGCCTGACCTCAACATGGTCTTTAGCCCGAAAACTCTGGATTCGCATTCATCCGACCGGCTTCATGGGAGGACTTTCCAAGTATGACGTTCAGTGAGGTCTGAGTAGTGCAAAACGATGAAAAAGTTTCGAATGGCAACCTACGAGTTCCCAAAACAAAAGAATTGTTGAAACATTCTTCAGAGTTAACATTTGCTGGATTTCTCTGATGTCTCTTAGATCAGAATGACGAGTAGTAGCAGTGGAAATGAAGTCCAGGTTTTTATCTGATTTCCAAAAGAGTTTGCGTTTATCAGGGTGCAAATGGAGCCCGCTCCATTGGATGTGCTTAAGTTTAGACACGGTGTGATCCAAAAATTCACCCTATGCAATGCTTAAACTCAAAATAGCATGCAAGAATATAACAACATAATGGATAGCGGACAGAATAGTGTCCATTACATGCTGGAAAGTAGCCGAGTCTTCAGATGGACAGCTAGTCAGTTGTATTGAAATAACCAATACATCAAACAGGTAACATCTAGGTCCAACTTGGTGCAAAATGTTCCACCATTTAGGATGGCGGAAAAGTCCACCGGGGCAAGGAAGCAGGTAATGGCCAGAACTCCTTCTTCCACGGGACTCTGTATTTCTGAATTGACTGGATGCAGGCGGGTCTAATGCCGATGCAGCATCAGACTACTGATGTAAGATAATCTTTTTCATAAGGCAATGACTAAGACCTGGTAGGAAGGTGAATGTTTGCATGTATGCATGCATGCGCGAATGCACATTCTCACGTACACACAAGCATGCGCATGTCATGTAATCTGGACCTCTATTCGAACAGATTATAACCCTAGGATTTTATGCGACATTCACAAAACATTTATTTTGCTACAGATGGTCTAAATAAATCGAAATATCAGGGATTTCATGCCTTTTAGTTCATGAAATGGTTCTTTACCAGTGAGTTGGCAGAGCGGTTAGAGAAGGGACTAAATGGATTATTTCCATTTAATGATCTGAACTCGTTTTTACATAAAATCACCAATTAACCATTTTATCGAATCAGAGCTATTAAAATGATGTGAAAGTAAAAGAATAAAAATACAGGTGGTGGGGCTATCACTTTGTTTTACTCTTTCAGTATAGAGGTCAGAAATGTTATTTATTGAATTTCACGTTATATTAGATTACGTTACATAGTATTAGGAGTAATGAAGCTGTTTTCATTCATTTCGACTAGCAATGTTTCGAAACCCCACTTAACTCCATATAGTGGTAGGATGTCGAGGGATATCGGTCTAGTGTGCAAGGTTGTTAAAGTTCAAACTATTTCATACCCCCTTTCGTGACCAAAATCATCTGCAAAATTTGCCATTTGGAACAGAGAAGCACCTTTAAAATCCTACAGATGCTACAAAACGCCATATGGGGGTTTTTTTGAAATACTTAGAAGTATAAATTCGGAACTGGGAAGCAAATCGCGTCTAATGATGAGAGCTATCCGCAGGTGCATTTGACAGGCAAAGGCAGTGACACTCTGTGATGAGTAATAGACGGCTGTAGGAATAAGAGAGGGAATGGATAACATGCCGCCTAAGTAAGGCAACCGGTCACTTACAACCCCCTCCCCCATTGTGAACCAATGGCGTGCGGAGCCTGGCCAAGTCAGCAACAATAGCTAAACCCTACAATTAACATCAAACCAATGAACTATGAAGCAGTGCGCGACAGTTCCCGAAACAGCATATCTTTACCAGAAAACCTATTTACACAAACTGTGGTTGTAAGTACTGAAAAGAAATACCAGTCAAAATTTATTTGACCTGGAGTTGATTATAGCGGCGTAAACAAGTCCCAGAAATAACATAACAAGACAACAAGCGAAAAAAGCGTACATTGCTATTGGTATTTATACAGTTCCATTATATCTGAAAAGGTTCAGCGTCACAGCTATGTACACAGTAATTTGACACGGCATCGTGAGAGACTGGAACGAGGGCGGGGAGGGGTAGCTAAATGCAACGCTGAGCGGGGAGAGGGATAGCAACGGCGATGAGTTGGGAGAGACGATGATTTTATTCGATTCGACAGGTGTCGAAATAGAAGGAAGAGCGCACGAGACGCATAGCGGAGTCGTAGGAGCCTGAGAGGACGCTGTCATGCAGCGCCGCCAGCTCCGACTGTACCGCTTGGCTGTCGGGGTCACGTCGTGGGTAGGATGTCTCAGTCAACAGTTTCTCCATTAAGTAGTGCAACCAGTAGAGATTCGTGATGGGACGAAATGGTCGCCAGTTGTTCCTATGGGAAAAAAGCACTCCATTCAGTGCGAAGCCACCCCGTCTTTTAGCCAAGATACGCTATTTTGAATATATGACTACATCACTGACTTGTCTTAGTGACCGGGCCAATTCAAGTACAGAACTCTACAAATAAAATCCTAAAGGGTTATGAACTGGGACCTCCTAATCACTAAAATCCCTGAATTCACGCGTTATTTTGGTGATAACGAATAAGCTAACTTAATAGCATGCTTGGCAAAATCATGTCCCTGAAATGTCTTAATATCACTGAAATTTCCTTACATTTATCCGTAAGCGGAAGTCTCGTGATTAATCATAGCTATCTATAGTTATTGCCGCGAGGAAAATAAAACAATTGAGTTCAAATAAAGGAAATATCGTGAAACCATTCCACAAGGCAATCTCTTAGTTCATCACCATATTACATGAATTACTCTATTATATTTAACTGCTTATTCAGATACCGTTACTGTTTTCATACAGGAACAATGAAACTAAAATCATGTCTTTACTAGCATTCTTCTAAGAAACGAAATGGTCGAATACCACAGGAGATAGCCGATAATGCAACCGAAGACTCGCAAGACAATGGTTCATTCGAAATAAGAAATAAGGATAAATTTCGGTTTGATGCTAAGTTTCATCAGTAAATGGACGCAGTTTTAACTAATTCTCACTAATCTACTAATTTAATCACACTTGTAAATGCTATTTCATTCACAGACAAATAAACTTTTCATCTTCAGAACACATTTTTTCATTTGAGATCTTATTATAAATAATAATTAAGTCCTGGCCGAGGGGTCATACAAGACTTCGAGCCCCAAACATAACGGCGGAACACAGTGGAAAAAAACGGTGTTATAACGATACTTCGATAAACTATTCCGACTTAATATCGAAGATTTGATTTATCCGAGCCCCTAACAGTGAAAGACTGGCTCTATTGAGATGACTTTTATTTCAAGTAGAATTGTAAAAAAATTTACATCCACCAGCTTTCTTCGATGTATTTTAACGACTAGAGAAGAAACAAGCCTCCACACTTTAGCATAAACAAATAGTGCACAACTTTTACGTTCTCTGCTATGACGTTAGTTTTTGGTTCAAATCAACCGCACTATCTTGATTTATAGCCATTTCGTTTCAATCAGATATTCCGAAATTAAGTAAAAGGGCTAAGTTGATTTGTTGACATGAGAATCAAACATTATCTTGATAAGACTAGAAAGCCTAGTAGAGGATCTTTGAGAAAAGTTTAGAATAGGAGTGCACTAGATCAATCAACAGGAAATTATGGGAATACTATGAAATCGTATACCTGAAAATTAATATATTTTATCTATGACCTCTGATCCTAGCCGAAAAAGCACATTTGATACTGAATGGCCTAGTGTAATGATATCGGTCACAGATTTTAGCGCGTCGAATGGAGCACAAAATCAGAGATGTTGATTGGGCATACCCGTTCATATTGCGCATCATTCGGTAAATTTCAAACTGATAGTCACCTTCACATTCGAAAATTTCGGGAGAATCTGACATGTCCACATACACGATGTTGCCTTCTACAAAAAGAAACAAATTAACTAGAGAAATTTATAACGAATTTCTACGAAAAATTCATTAACATCCGTTTAAATATATTTACTAATTTTATTTCATTAGACTGTGTTGTATAACAAAACGTTTAGCACCATCGGCTAGAAAGATAACATATATACAAATTAAACGATCTCTTAATGGGCTTCCATGTCAAATTTTAAAACAAGGGCATACAAGACATATTATGGGTAATTACGAAATGCTAAGCACCTAAAAGAGTAGCGGCAATACGCAAGGTACAGCCTCAAAAACAAACGATTCAAGAGCAGACAAAATCAGTTGGAGGGGTCAATTTTCCTATCACGTCACACGCTCCTAAAATCGATTTCAGTTTGTGTTCACAAATTTCATAAATGCACCTCAATAAGGGGCGCATATAGTCAGAAAGCGGATTCGATATCCGTAGAGAGTTCAATAATAGATAGTCATTTGCAAGTTATTGCACAAAGTTCCAAATTCCTCATATGGAAGGAAACTGATTGAAATGGAAAGGCTTGGCTTCATAGCGGGTGTTATAGCATAAAATGCAAAATGACTAAACCGATTTCACCAAGCACTGATGAATCGAATAACCCTTAATTCTTTAAGTTAATAGAGACATCCAGTAGGATAAATGAAGCGCATACCATGGCAGAGACGAGAGACCGTGAAATCGATTATGCAGACACGCACACCCTCCGTCTGCACAGAGTAGCTGACTCCGTTGACGCGGTAGCGCAGTTTTGTCTGTTTTGTAGGCTTCACGAGGACGTTAAGCCAATGGAGATCACGATGCTCGAACTGCAGCGCCGACTCCGCCGCCGCTAGGGACAGAGTTATCTGCTCAATCACCGAACGCGCCTCGCGGTAAGAAGAAAACTAGAAGAGGGCCAAAGCTCTAAGTGGGATTCATAGGAAAGAAAAACTTTGTGGGTATCAGACTGTGTACAGATCGAGCCAAGTATGATGTCCGAACCTATAATTCACGCCACTACATTAAGACAGGAATACATGTCTTTCCATCGATAGAAAGTGTCCTCGTGATACGAGACATTTTGGGAGGAGATAAAGCGTGAAACCTTTTATGCAGCGGTCAAAATACCCCATCAAATGATCAGGAGCAACTTATAAGTGAAAGACTCCACACCCGAGAAACTGCCGAAAAAAACTACTTATTTGTTGGCAAACTTTTATGATCGCAGCTGAACATACTCGGACTCAGTAGTTCCGATCCATGGTTATCAGATCAGTGTTACTAGTAGTCGACTTGACCAAAGAATCCTTATTCGACCGCGTTACTGAATAGGAATCAAGGTAATTCCAAATGGGTTTAGTGGATACGAATAGCTCTGGACGTAAATAAGGTCCCACGCCATCAAAAACAATGAGCATAGTCGAGCAAATTCAGGAAATTCTACGAATCCGTGTTCCGAACTAACCAATGCGTCAAAATTAATGTAGGGATCACTGATAGTCCAGTAGTATGAGTGACAGATATAGTTATCAAATGCACGAAAAATAATGATCATGAGCAAATGAATTTCAGCATTTTAGGTAGCGAAAAAAAAGATCATGGCGCCGTGTTGAATATTATCCAAGTTGATCAAAGGTACGGGTAGCAAATTCACTCGGCTTCAAATCAAATTCTTTTAGACCATGATTGGTGGGCACTACATGGAATTTCTTGATTAATAGACATATCCCCTTAATTCCACAAGTCCAAATTAGTTACTGTAACCACACAGAGATATTCTAATGGGCATAGAAAAACCAATGGTATGTACCACTTGAAAGTGAAGTCGTTTCACATGTTGGACACCAGTTAAGCTACAGAGCTCAATGGAGGGGGTTAAGTTGCAAATATTCAAGCTTTTATACAGTTCTCAAACAAGACCTTCTTTAGGCAGAATTTTAAAGTCAGATCCACAAATCCAGATCGAGTGAGCGTAACGGTAGCAACAAAACTGCACCCCTAGTGTAGCATGCCCTTAAGATACAACAGCAGCGACTAGGTTGCTCACACTGGCTTTTCGGGTTAACTAGGTCACGGCGAATCAGTGAAGCCAGCCTCACTGAAATACGCGTAAGCATGGAGACGTACGCACGAACGCTATTTAGGTGCATGAGCACGCACACAAAGATGCTTGCAGTAACAGTCATAGTAACAAGCACATCCTGCATAGAATCGAAATAGAATCAAGCCAAAAAAAAAAAAAATACTCTGGAAACAAAAGTAGCTCAGGATGAATGGGACCTGTCATTGAGAAGTTTCCCTCTGGAGAACAAATAGATTATTAAGAAATCAGAAATAAGTAAATACATGAGAATGACACTATCCAACTGAGAAACAACTTACTTTGATAGTGCCCAGGGGCTTGCCAGCATAGTCAAATTCGAGTATCATCCATTCCTGAGATCTTGGGAGGAAATCGAGACATTCGTTGTCAGAGCCGTGCTCTGCTTCGTACTTTTTCCAAGCGGCAGTCAATTCTGCTGGCCACTTGCCACAAACAATAGCGGCTCTAAAAAGCAGCATATGGTTAGGTGTTAGTGAAACTACGTCCTTGGTAAAATCTGTAGAGCGGGACAGACGAAAGCTGCATACCTCCGCAGTTGAATGAAATTGACCGTTCTATTTTGGCGGTACCTGAAGCCAAGTTCTGTGAGTTGTCTGGAAACAGCAAAACAATGTCAAAGCCGACAGTATCCGATGTAAGGCGACATTAATAGCCGGTACAAAAGATAACATACTTTGAAATGAAAACTTCTGGATATACACGACGTGATTCCATTTGCTTTTCCCCATTAACAGGAATATTACCATCGATGGGAAATACTTTAATAACACAGGTTTTGTTAGCTTGAAAGACTTCACCGTAGACCCCCTCACCAATCTTGGAAATATTTTCCAAGCTTCTAGCGAAAATGTTATAGCAAATGATAATGGAACTTACTCTGCATCGAAGAAAGATGAAAACGATCGAACTTCCGTTTGACCACAAAGTTCTAGTAATTTTGTCCGGGGATCACCAACTATAGATTGAGTCTAAAACAAAAAACGGGAGCTGAATACGGCTAAATCAGTATATTAAAAGGAATTCATAATGATAACCAACCAAGCGTAATAAGCAACATAAAAAGAGGCGGAACGTACGAAAAACGACTCATCAGTATTCCCAGAAGAGCTAAATTCAGATATTTCCAGCGCTCCTTCTGCATCAAACTCAATTTTTCGAGCATTCAATCGTTTGATTTTCGCTGCTTGGTCTTTACTCAAAGATCGGAAACGACGCGGTGAGAAAAGTGGTGACAGCACAGGTTCGCTATGCCGGAAATGAAAAAGACGTCCACCGAAATTTTCGCGATTCTCTAAATCAGATGTCCCATTCGATGATACGCTCCAAGCATCAATTTCGATATTCTTTTTCGGAGGAGTAGAACGGTTGGGAGTTCGGTTACCGTTAAAGTTCCGAAGTCTGCTCCTTATATCAGGAGTTTTCGATACTCGTAAAGAATGACGCGTCGGTTTCCTAGTCTTGTGTACATCATCACAGATCTGATTTACGTAAGAACGCGACCGCAGTCGCATAGTACCGACAAGTGACAATACGACGCCTAAACAATTTAACAAAAATGCCTATCCTAAAGCGTGCTAAAATATGAATTTCAAACCAAAATGTGGAACTTTCCAGAAAAAAAACTACCAGATTTACTTCGTGAACAAATGATAGACGATAGCGGCTGCGAAAGCACAACGAACACTAAAGCCAGTATAAAAACCAGTAAAAAGTGGATTCCAGCATTTCCATTTCTATTGGCAGGTTTAAAAGAG
>NW_020170407.1:934741-942784 GCF_000524195.1 Echinococcus granulosus | reverse complement strand
TTTAATCAATCTCTACGATGGTCGTTTATCCCTTTGTATTGGTGGGGCGCCACTTTTGTACTTTGGAATCAGCCTTTTGTATGTTGCTGGGTGGGCTCGTCCTTCGAGCCATGCCAATAGCCCAGACACCTTCTCTGCGCCGAATATATGTATATATATATATATTCTGCCCGAGTATTGCGTCTTCCTTCGTCTTCATGGAGTCTCGGGACGCTACATTAGGATGCTGAAGAGAGGAATGTGTTTAAAGGTAAATATCCATGTATAATTTGTTTATTTTTTGGAATATCGTAGGCTCTGTAGTAATTTTGAAATTTTAAAAATCTTTTTGACTCTGGAATTAGGAATTTTTAATTTTTCAGTAACCCTTTTTGGTCAATCCCTCTGAATGTAAATGCCATTTTCCAAAACGAGACCCTTTTAATTAATTTAAAAATGAGTTGTATTTAGTGGATGGACAAAACCATGTTTGGTTGTTTCAAAGGATCGCCTTTGATGGTTACGTAGTTAAGAGTTAGGACTCTTGGTTTTGCGTTTTTGATATAATATGTTTTGTCATTATATTTATGCATTTGTGTTCCTGTTGAAGAACTGACTGTTTGTATTGCAACGTCATTGCTGGATTCCATTTATGGCTTTCATATTTTACGGTGTTGATCGTATTTTTGTAATATTCCGACAGTTCCATGGCTTAATATTGTTAATTCCTCCATTGTGTATGTTCCTGTGAGTTGTTTACTTTCTAATGTACTGATTTCTTTTCCTTACTTCTATCAGCTCCATGTGTTTGTCACTTCATTTTTTATTGTCTGTCAGGTGTATCCTCCGGGTGGTGCCTTACTTACGCTTTACACTTGATTTTATGAAATGTAAGTATGTCCTTGCTTCTTTCTTCCCTTTATTAGTACAAGGCGGAAGTGACGTGTTAAAAGAGTTTATAATGCTGATAACAAATGAACATTTAGCAGCTTAAAAGATTCAACTTCCCTTATTAATACACTGCGTAAGCGGTATTGTCTGTGAGACGACAACTTATCATTTTTGCCTACACTTTTCGTCGCGAACTTTGTACTACTTTCAGGGGCATTGGTCACAAATGTCGCCTTATCTTCTTCGATTGTCTTCATTTTAGACTAGCGTCTGTAATTTGAGCTCTCTTAATATTACTCCATTGTTGGCAATACGCACATCTTACTAGGGGTTGCTTTTCTGGTATTTTCGGCTTTATAATTATAATTTGGAGTTAGTTTGTACAACAGATGAGTTTCCCCTAGTTTTCCTGTTGTTAGAACTACTGTTGTCACTGAATCTGATCAGCAATGTTGGTTTGCTTGGAAACATATCCAGTTTTCATTTTTGGATTCTGGACTTCTGCGTCTGTTAGCATCGCCTAAACCAACAGATCAGTTTGTATTTTCGTGCCTCCTTACAACGCTGATTAACGCGAGATTTTAAATAATCTACTTTTGTAATCAAAATATCCTTTCTAAACCTGGCTTCATATACCCAAATCGACAGCCGTTCTCCAACTGTTTTATTTAACTACTTTTGATCCATCATTATTTTTAAATTAAACGGGTATTGTAGTTGCACTTTTATTAGTCTTGGATTCTTATTGGCTTTTTGTTGGAAGTTTTAGGCAATCCATTTCGTTATGGGATGTCTTGAAATCTGGCCACTTGTATTGCTGATAGTTCGACTTGTGCTTGGACTCATTCACGCTTACCTTATATTGTTTGTCCCAATTGTGACGATGGTTTTGCCTTGTTTTACTGGTAACCCAAATGGTCTCATTATTTCCTGAAACTTTATTACACTTTGCAGTTATACGATTTTAGATAAGCGTCCTGTGCAATAGCAGAAGGTTAGTTTGTTAACGCGCATCAGTTCGCATTGCGTTCCGCGCTTTGAGCCCCATACGTTGGCTTTTCTCCTTCTGCCCCATTTGGGTCGTTCATTGCATTGAATGAATTACTCAAATAAACTGCGGATTTTTTTCCGGCCTAAATGCGTTATTGTGGCATTAGTTTCCTCAAGGATTATTGTCATTATGATTACTCGAGTTATGCAAGTTATCTCATAGAAGCTCCGCTTTATCCGGGGATTTTAATTTGCATCGCCTTCATTTATTCTAGTCAGCAGGAGTATCGAGCGAATTTACAAATTATTCGTCACGTTACGTATTGTGAATTGACATCACCAACATAGTTTGACAATATGATGCTATTCATTGCTATCCATTGAATTTCATGCGCACAGCCAAAGGGTCGTTCTTTTTCTAATGGCGGTTTCTTATGTGTGATTCAAATTTTGTCAAAGGTACTTATATGAAATTTAGTCGTTAAATGAACAAGTTATGTCTTTAATCATTCCATTTCAACATTTCTAAAAGTTTATGTTGTGTCGAAACTCAATTTGCTATCATGGGCTAGATTGAGATGCGAGCATACTGTTAACTTTCCTTCACTTCTCAGAATCAATTGAAAATCATGCTAAACGCTACCATGCCCTATACATTAGTTTTATATTTTTCGACTTGGGGCATTCGTACTTGGTTGGAAGCTTTGCTACCTGACTGTCAACATAAGATATGTGCGGTCGTCTGGATTCAGATGGCTTCTTCGGCTTTTATTTCATGGCCATCATATTGTGCAAAGCCGAGCATCCAATTCTACCCTTTCAATGTGCCTTATTGTCTTTACGCTGCAGATAAACGGCAACTTTTGTCAAAATAAGCTATTGAAACGTTAGAATCACATCATCGTAGGGAGAAACTGCTTTTAATGAAGAGTTGGGTGTTCTTACACAAATGACTCTTCTCATTAGTTTTGCGGCCCTTCCATAATCCGCTTGGATCAGAGGTTTGAATACATATTTTTTAAGTCAAGTTCGTACTCTATCAAAATCCAAATAAAATATTTGCGATTAATCAAATGAATGTCGAGACAGTCTTGCTGTCTTGCATAAAATCAGTGTCTGGTTAATATAAGGAAAAAGAGTCGAACGTTATCCCCTAAGGGGGTTTTTTCCAAGCAATCTTTCCTGGGATGCCAAATTAAAAATTGCCTATGTCACGGTTGATTGTGGGGACGTAAACGTTAAGGAAATTTCGAGAAGGCATTAGGCGTCACGTCTTATTCCCCTTGATCACGCCATCAGCCATCATCTCATCGTGTCGAGCGACAGTGTTCCTGAAAATCGGTCAATTTCCTCCACCTTGGCAGTTGTGGACTTCAAAAAATCTGTCTCGTGTTTTTGTGTTGGCATAAGCTGCTCTGATCTAGCTGTCACTTATCTCTGCAGATCCCGATCTTAAGAATCGTGCCATCTTCCGGCCCAATGTTTTCCATCTCTGGTCATCATCTAAAGCAATTTGAGCGGTGATCAAGGTTTATTTTTCTGTCTTAACTTTTAGATAGTCTAGTCAAGAAGACCTACACCCAAAAAAGGGGTTTTAATCGGATTTTTGCTATGAAATCATCTAAGGATAAAAAATGCATCAGCTTATTTGTCCATTGCCCGTGCCTACTGTTTGCTCGGTTAATGTGTATTCATCTGGTGCAAACCACCTACTCCACTATTTTGCCAAGTGGCATTAAATTACTCTATTTCTTTGTTCATTAAAGGTGTTTGTGTTTTTGTAAGTTTGTGAAATTTATCAATCGCTTCACCGTAGTGGCTGGAATTATTCTATTTCGGATTTATATCTATTCTTACGCTACTTACAGTCTATTTACACCTCCAGATGTGCAAAAGTTTTTCACAGTATTTTTGGTGGAAGCGATGGAGGCTGAATAGGGGGGTATTGGTTGCGTTCTGTTTTATGCACCAGGTGCAATCTACCATAAGGGTTTTTTATTTTCGAGGTGCAAATAACTACATACCTTGCATCCAAATTGTATTCAGGGAAGGAAAGCATTATGGTGTTTACTTTCATTGAGCAGAATATGCTCCGTGATCAAAAGTTTGCCCTTGTCCCTAATGTAATTATAAGGTGCCCTCGGATTTGCATTTGAATGAATTCGAAATCTTGAAAGTGGATGGACTGGTGTGTAGCTGTATTGCTCTCTGCGGAGATGTTCTTCCAGGCTCCAGGTGCATTGCTGCGTATACTACCACCCCTCCGAACTGAGACCGAAACCCTCAGAGATGTGTTGCTCACGGGCAAAGTGCCTTAGTATCCCATCGTGGCTGCCATGGCGGCAGTGATGCATGCGAACACTTCCGCCCAGGGTTTGCGATTCATCGGAATGTTGGTTATGCGTTTATTCCGGAATTGGTCTTTATCATGAGTTGATACTGTTTTGAAGGCTGGCAAACAACCCAATTGGTAGGGTTTCGTTTCTTTTAATTCTCTATTGAAACTTTTGCCTGCAATTCTACGTACGTTCTAGATGACATGGGTGACACTTACTTCGTAGTTTAAATGTTTGTCATTCTATGGTCTTAATCTAACGTTCTTTGGTATTGCTTGTGCAAGCGTGTGCATCTTTGGCTTCGGAATTGTCAGATCACTTTTTCGTGTAAAACATGAATAATTTGTTCCCATTTTTGTTTGGAATGCGCTTTGCTTTTCCCTTTGAAATGCTCTGCATTGGAGTAGAAAAGCCAGTGATCGTTTAGACTGGCAAGAGCAGTGAGTTTTTACTCATTGTATTATATTTATTAATTTCACGAGTCCCCTTACGTTGCCAGGTGTTCATATGTTGGTGCTCAGGTCTATCGTATATAAAATCTGAATGTATTTTAGCAATTCGCACAAAATGCTACTTTGGGCCTTCCTATGGTGGGTTCTCATTTACTACCTAGTGTTTTCCTTTTAGCTAAAATAGGATTGGTTGGTTTAGCCACCCACCCAGCCTCTTGCAACAATCTCCTGCTGCCTTTGTTTTATCCAGGGATGGCAATATGATGCCTCAAATTGTAAAATAATTCAGGCACTTCGTGAACTGGATTCTGGAGAAATTCGCAAATTAACTGACCGAAACGAACCACCAAGTTCGGTTTCTTCCTTTCTGTAGAATGTACAGTGAATAGACTTCTTTGTTAACAATGATGTGTTCCCCCATTCCTAGCTCAGGTTACTTACTAAAAACAAAAGGCGAATAGGCCTTTCTGCTGGCTTGCTTGTTGCACCTCCTCTGGAAACTAATATCAAGCTGCAGCTAAACCATACTCCTAAAAGCGAACATCACACATCTACAACTCGTATTCTTTCTCTACTCCTTCATCTACTTTAGGTACCCTTACTTCTTCATTACAATTGATCAGCCCCTCGCAGAGCGGACTTCGGATAGATGCCCGTTTCCCGAGTTCTCCTTGGCTCAAGTCCTAAAAGGCCTAGGCGTTTCGATTCAGTGGCACACAAAACCACTCCCAAATCTCTTTACGTCGGAAAATGACCTCATCGGATGTGATTAATCACTTTTACTAAGTTTTGCATACTTTACAACGTTTACTACCTTTTTTTTCTGTTATCGTTCGTTTTCAATAAGGTGAAACACTGACCAAAAAAAACTACTGAAAAATAACGGTGTATCTTTTTCTGGGAAGGAATCACAGTTTTACAGAAGATGGCAGAGTTTCCAACCCAGCCTCAGTAGTTGGGGTAGCCTGAGCTGAAAAGATGAATGCATTGCTGAACCGAGACCAGAGGGTGCCTTCTGCTCGAATTAAAATGGGACTCCGAAAGGGATTGACAGCGAGGGGGGCCAGAGCTGAATGTAGGTCAGAGGTGTCAACCCCAGGCCATAGCTCCACGGAGCGCAGGATCTCCAGGTTCCACATGCATGAGTACGGACACGAATCCGTGAAGTAGGCAGGCACGTTCAAAACCTAAGTGTAGAAAAAGTTAAATAGGCGACTAACCTTGAGGATTTCCAGAGTCTTTTTCCATGTGGGATAGGCAACAAAGCCTACATTGAAACCTTTGAACGTGTGCAGTGAGGAAACATTTAGGGAATACCTATAACTAAATCCGGCGGACTAAATGCTCCAGAGAGCTCTGCCTCTTCAACAAACTGATGGTAGGTCCCGCGCCAAACAGTGGCAGACATGCGACGCGATAAAAGCCACTTTTTGCCGTTTACGTAGGGAGAAATATTTAAACCGACCATGGTAATAACTATCTCGTCAACAGCATGGGATATCAGGTAATCCAACTCCTAGACCTCCGACATCGAATGTGAGGGGGGTTAAACTACCTTGAACACGGGGAGCAAGTCCACTTCTGTCTCCACACCAATCAGATGGATGCTCAGCAATTTTCTCTTCAATATCTGCAGAATCGCCTGATCACCTGCAATTCAATGGCATACATAGACGAAACATAGGCATTACCCTTGGTTGGAAGAAAGTTATTAAGGATATGATAAATTGTAAGCGGCCAGTGAAAAAGAAGAGCAAGGAGCGATGAAAACGGAAGATTCATCCATGCATAAAATTCCATCCATCCGGACAAATTGATTGAAACAAGTCGGATTGAGGTAGAGGGGGCGGATGCGACCCGTGGATGAAGTGCAAGACTAACTACATCACTTGGATTTGCGTAAGCTCTTAGAAGAGCATTTTCCTCGTCCAGAATATTCTGGAACAACTCGTCTGGTTCAAGTTGTTCGAGTGAACAGGAGTCGTATATCAAACCGACCCATTCCTTTAAACCATCCCCTGGACCATGTCCAAGTGTGTTAAACAGGTACTTCCATAATCCCATCGTAAAAACCCCATAGTTTTGTAAAAGACTGTATAATTCTGACCGTGAAAAGAATAAAGATGTCGTTCCTGCAAGAATGACAATGAGTGTGAATGGACGTACGATTGGTATACTGAAAGGGGAAGTCCGCAAGGACAACATTGTATTCCACGAATGCCTTCATAAACGTACACCATAATTTGTGTGAATGTTGTGGATTAAACCCACCTTTTAGATCCTGCTGTCGACAATCCTCAGAACAATATACTACTGCCTTGCAGAGTGGGCTGAAGGTCTAAATGTCGTTGACATGAATTACCAGGTAACTACGCCCGTATAGGCAACTCTACGGTTGCAATTACAACAAAGCGCAGATGTGGAGCTATCCAACTTGCTCCTTTTACCTGAAGAAAGAGACATTCTGCGAATCAGTCAAACCGCACCACTCAACTTCATTTTCCCGCATATGGTTGCCTTTATAAACGTATATAATTAGCAAGCCTGCATATATTATTTTGGACGCACACATTAAGACGTTACTACAGTTGCAACGTCTAAATTTTCAGCAAAAAGCATGATTTTGTGTCAATAAACAAGGTGGTTTTGTAAACTAAATGTCTTTTCCAAAGGCTACCATATGAATAAGCTTCCGCGTCTTAGGAGCACATAAAGTTCTCAAACTTTAAGAAAAATTCAAATTGTTATAGTTTCTGTTCTGCTGGGCACTGAACTACCTTTTAGATCACCGACTTCTTCCTTGCTCTTTGATAAATTAAACCACTAGGGTGAAGACTCATTATTCACAAACAGAAGAGCGGGGAGATTTAATTCATGCCCTAAAACCCAGGTGCAAACTGCAAATACTAAATAGCTCGCGTAGTTCAAAACACACCAAAACATATCCCTGGGAGAAAATGCTTCAGCCGGAATTTTCCGTCCTATCTAGAGTATTGATTCATAAAAAGATAACAATGCGTTTGTGCATCGTTCCGAGCCTTTCTTGAAGTCAACCTAAACCATATCAGAACGACAATAACTTGTTTATATACACACATAAGCACACTCGTATGGCCCCTATGCTCATCGAAAGATGTAAGAAGACATCGCTCAGACGGAACGTGCTTTATCGGCACACAGTAGTGATTGAGGCTACTGGCGTAGACTAGGGGCCCAGCCGCATGAAAAGGGTGCAGTGGTAGAGCTCCCAAATGCCCCATCACCAAGATTCAGAGTTAAACACAGCCGTAATATTACATGCTAGCACGGCCTAATAGACATCTGACTGAATGGAAGTAAAATCCGTGCGAGTCATAGGGTCAGAACAGTTATGTAGCGTCTCCAGACTCCCTGAA